>NC_064923.1:13122500-13232500 GCF_023897955.1 Schistocerca gregaria
CGTGTTTTTCCAGATCTGAAAAAGAAACATACCGTTTTAGTGTAGCACTTGAGCAGTACGAAACCGTGTGAACGTTGCTGTTGACCATTTTCTGCTTGGAGATGCTCTTCAGCTTAAAACACGCACAACAAGACCGGTGTTAACTAGCGAATTGGTTTGCATATTGCCGTCGCCGCGGGTTTTTGACTGGCACTTGCACATCTAAAATAACGTCGGAAAGTAACTCGTTCGGCTTATGAGTCACATCAAGTATGTGTGTTAATTTTGACGAAACTAGCTCTGCAGGTTGTCATGCAATTCTGTTACCTCTCAGAAATGATTATGAAATAAAAGTGAACTACGTGACGAGTGTGACGTTAGGAAAACATTAGGCAACATGGGGAGGTTCTGTATGGGACCAATCAACCCAAACGAGTACTGTGTGATGTGCTAACCGGCATATACTCACCGATGCAGCGCGGCTAGCTCAGTCGGTAGAACATAAGGCTCTTAATCCCAGGGTCGTGGGCTCGAGCCCCACGTGGGGAGGAACGGAATTTTGTTCCTCTGCAGATGTAACTTACCGTTTTTCTCATTAACGTGATGTAATGGAAATAGCAACTTTAAACTTTGCCTACGTCTCCGTCAGTCGCTACGAAACTGTATTTGAAGGTGAAGGTGATTTTGTAGACATGTGTGAAAGACATGTTCTGAAATGCAAGTGGTGTTATTTGGAGAGCACTTCCTTTACGTGTCAGATGTGTAGCCAAGCAGTAATGGGTCGTCATAGCTGCAAATATTAGACGGTAATATGAAGTGTTGTCAGCTGAAGTCTGATGATCCAGACGACCATAAGGATGAAGTACGCAAAAGTACCGCTAGGCCGCGCCTCTTTAGCTCAGTGGCAGAGCACTGGTCTAGTAAACCAGGGGTCATGAGTTCGATCCTCACAGGAGGCAGACGAATTTTGGATATCAGTTGCGCGTCGTGGCCTTATAGCAAACAGTATCTGGGATGACTAACAATTAGCGAGAGGCGTTTTATTAAGAATTACTCTCAGATGTGATTAAGGCGAATGGCGCAGATAAAGCATTAGCCAAAGCGGTACAGCATAAGGTGGGATGGGACAGTCTGAAATATATTTTATAGATGTATTTCTCACATATCTCAGAGCCTTCCGCGGATGTCGTCGTCGTCGTCGTCGTCGTCGTCGTCGTCGTCGTCGTCGTCGTCGTCGCCGCCGCCGCCACTTCTGCAGAAGTAGCAAATGGACATCGTAGCAAATGCGGCGAGGGACGCCCTGCCTTACATTTCCGAATGCACAAAGTGTGTGGTTTAGTTTCCCAGTCTATATTTGGTAGGTCTCGTAGCAGGTTGAATGTATCAAATGGGTGGGAAAGAGCAAGGGGCAGCGTCTGTGTAGAACGAAAACACAACTCCTCAGTGGTGTGAGCGTTTTGAGATGAGTCGTATATAAGTTCCACTTGTTTGTCAGTGACCGTGTGGCCTAATGGATAAGGCGTCGGACTTCGTATCCGAAGATTGCGTGTTTGATTCCTCTCTCGGTCGTGTTTTTCCAGATCTGAAAAAGAAACATACCGTTTTAGTGTAGCACATGAGCAGTACGAAACCGTGTGAATGTTGCTGTTGACCATTTTCTGCTTGGAGATGCTCTTGAGCTTAAAACACGCACAACAAGACCGGTGTTAACTAGCGAATTGGTTTGCATATTGCCTTCGCCGCGGGTTTTTGACTGGCACTTGCACATCTAAAATAACGTCGGAAAGTAACTCGTTCGGCTTATGAGTCACATCAAGTATGTGTGTTAATTTTGACGAAACTAGCTCTGGAGGTTGTCATGCAATTCTGTTACCTCTCAGAAATGATTATGAAATAAAAGTGAACTACGTGACGAGTGTGACGTTAGGAAAACATTAGGCAACATGGGGAGGTTCTGTATGGGACCAATCAACCCAAACGACTACTGTGTGATGTGCTAACCGGCATATACTCACCGACGCAGCGCGGCTAGCTCAGTCGGTAGAACATAAGGCTCTTAATCCCAGGGTCGTGGGTTCGAGCCCCACGTGGGGAGGAACGGAATTTTGTTCCTCTGCAGATGTAACTTACCGTTTTTCTGATTAACGTGATGTAATGGAAATAGCAACTTTAAACTTTGCCTACGTCTCCGTCAGTCGCTACGAAACTGTATTTGAAGGTGAAAGTGATTTTGTAGACATGTGTGAAAGACATGTTCTGAAATGCAAGTGGTGTTATTTGGAGAGCACTTCCTTTACGTGTCAGATGTGTAGCCAAGCAGTAATGGGTCGCCATAGCTGCAAATATTAGACGGTAATATGAAGTGTTGTCAGCTGAAGTCGGATGATCCAGACGACCGTAAGGATGAAGTACGCAAAAGTACCGCTAGGCCGCGCCTCCTTAGCTCAGTGGCAGAGCACTGGTCTAGTAAACCAGGGGTCGTGAGTTCGATCCTCACAGGAGGCAGACGAACTTTGGATATCAGTTGCGCGTCGTGGCCTTATAGCAAACAGTATCTGGGATGACTAACAATTAGCGAGAGGCGTTTTATTAAGAATTACTCTCAGATGTGATTAAGGCGAATGGCGCAGATAAAGCATTTGCCAAAGCAGTACAGCATAAGGTGGGATGGGACAGTCTGAAATATATTTTATAGATGTATTTCTCACATATCTCAGAGCCTTCCGCGGTTGTCGTCGTCGCCACTTCTGCAGAAGTAGCAAATGGACATCGTAGCAAATGCGGCGAGGGACGCCCTGCCTTACATTTCCGAATGCACAAAGTGTGTGGTTTAGTTTCCCAGTCTATATTTGGTAGGTCTCGTAGCAGGTTGAATGTATCAAATGGGTGGGAAAGAGCAAGGGGCAGCGTCTGTGTAGAACGAAAACACAACTCCTCAGTGGTGTGAGCGTTTTGAGATGAGTCGTATATAAGTTCCACTTGTTTGTCAGTGACCGTGTGGCCTAATGGATAAGGCGTCGGACTTCGTATCCGAAGATTGCGTGTTTGATTCCTCTCTCTGTCGTGTTTTTCCAGATCTGAAAAAGAAACATACCGTTTTAGTGTAGCACTTGAGCAGTACGAAACCGTGTGAACGTTGCTGTTGACCATTTTCTGCTTGGAGATGCTCTTCAGCTTAAAACACGCACAACAAGACCGGTGTTAACTAGCGAATTGGTTTGCATATTGCCGTCGCCGCGGGTTTTTGACTGGCACTTGCACATCTAAAATAACGTCGGAAAGTAACTCGTTCGGCTTATGAGTCACATCAAGTATGTGTGTTAATTTTGACGAAACTAGCTCTGCAGGTTGTCATGCAATTCTGTTACCTCTCAAAAATGATTATGAAATAAAAGTGAACTACATGACGAGTGTGACGTTAGGAAAACATTAGGCAACATGGGGAGGTTCTGTATGGGACCAATCAACCCAAACGAGTACTGTGTGACGTGCTAACCGGCATATACTCACCGAGGCAGCGCGGCTAGCTCAGTCGGTAGAACATAAGGCTCTTAATCCCAGGGTCGTGGGTTCGAGCCCCACGTGGGGAGGAACGGAATTTTGTTCCTCTGCAGATGTAACTTACCGTTTTTCTGATTAACGTGATGTAATGGAAATAGCAACTTTAAACTTTCCCTACGTCTCCGTCAGTCGCTACGAAACTGTATTTGAAGGTGAAGGTGATTTTGTAGACATGTGTGAAAGACATGTTCTGTAATGCAAGTGGTGTTATTTGGAGAGCACTTCCTTTACGTGTCAGATGTGTAGCCAAGCAGTAATGGGTCGCCATAGCTGCAAATATGAGACGGTAATATGAAGTGTTGTCAGCTGAAGTCTGATGATCCAGACGACCGTAAGGATGAAGTACGCAAAAGTACCGCTAGGCCGCGCCTCTTTAGCTGAGTGGCAGAGCACTGGTCTAGTAAACCAGCGGTCGTGAGTTCGATCCTCACAGGAGGCAGACGAATTTTGGATATCAGTTGCGCGTCGTGGCCTTATAGCAAACAGTATCTGGGATGACTAACAATTAGCGAGAGGCGTTTTATTAAGAATTACTCTCAGATGTGATTAAGGCGAATGGCGCAGATAAAGCATTTGCCAAAGCGGTACAGCATAAGGTGGGATGGGACAGTCTGAAATATATTTTATAGATGTATTTCTCACATATCTCAGAGCCTTCCGCGGTTGTCGTCGTCGTCGCCGCCTCCGCCACTTCTGCAGAAGTAGCAAATGGACATCGTAGCAAATGCGGCGAGGGACGCCCTGCCTTACATTTCCGAATGCACAACGTGTGTGGTTTTGTTTCCCAGTCTATATTTGGTAGGTCTCGTAGCAGGTTGAATGTATCCAATGGGTGGGAAAGAGCAAGGGGCAGCGTCTGTGTAGAACGAAAACACAACTCCTCAGTGGTGTGAGCGTTTTGAGATGAGTCGTATATAAGTTCCAATTGTTTGTCAGTGACCGTGTGGCCTAATGGATAAGGCGTCGGACTTCGTATCCGAAGATTGCGTGTTTGATTCCTCTCTCGGTCGTGTTTTTCCAGATCTGAAAAAGAAACATACCGTTTTAGTGTAGCACTTGAGCAGTACGAAACCGTGTGAATGTTGCTGTTGACCATTTTCTGCTTGGAGATGCTCTTCAGCTTAAAACACGCACAACAAGACCGGTGTTAACTAGCGAATTGGTTTTGCATATTGCCTTCGCCGCGTGTTTTTGACTGGCACTTGCACATCTAAAATAACGTCGGAAAGTAACTCGTTCGGCTTATGAGTCACATCAAGTATGTGTGTTAATTTTGACGAAACTAGCTCTGCAGGTTGTCATGCAATTCTGTTACCTCTCAGAAATGATTATGAAATAAAAGTGAACTACGTGACGAGTGTGACGTTAGGAAAACATTAGGCAACATGGGGAGGTTCTGTATGGGACCAATCAACCCAAACGACTACTGTGTGATGTGCTAACCGGCATATATTCACCGACGCAGCGCGGCTAGCTCAGTCGGTAGAACATAAGGCTCTTAATCCCAGGGTCGTGGGTTCGAGCCCCACGTGGGGAGGAACGGAATTTTGTTCCTCTGCAGATGTAACTTACCGTTTTTCTGATTAACGTGATGTAATGGAAATAGCAACTTTAAACTTTGCCTACGTCTCCGTCAGTCGCTACGAAACTGTATTTGAAGGTGAAAGTGATTTTGTAGACATGTGTGAAAGACATGTTCTGAAATGCAAGTGGTGTTATTTGGAGAGCACTTCCTTTACGTGTCAGATGTGTAGCCAAGCAGTAATGGGTCGCCATAGCTGCAAATATTAGACGGTAATATGAAGTGTTGTCAGCTGAAGTCGGATGATCCAGACGACCGTAAGGATGAAGTACGCAAAAGTACCGCTAGGCCGCGCCTCCTTAGCTCAGTGGCAGAGCACTGGTCTAGTAAACCAGGGGTCGTGAGTTCGATCCTCACAGGAGGCAGACGAACTTTGGATATCAGTTGCGCGTCGTGGCCTTATAGCAAACAGTATCTGGGATGACTAACAATTAGCGAGAGGCGTTTTATTAAGAATTACTCTCAGATGTGATTAAGGCGAATGGCGCAGATAAAGCATTTGCCAAAGCAGTACAGCATAAGGTGGGATGGGACAGTCTGAAATATATTTTATAGATGTATTTCTCACATATCTCAGAGCCTTCCGCGGTTGTCGTCGTCGCCACTTCTGCAGAAGTAGCAAATGGACATCGTAGCAAATGCGGCGAGGGACGCCCTGCCTTACATTTCCGAATGCACAAAGTGTGTGGTTTAGTTTCCCAGTCTATATTTGGTAGGTCTCGTAGCAGGTTGAATGTATCAAATGGGTGGGAAAGAGCAAGGGGCAGCGTCTGTGTAGAACGAAAACACAACTCCTCAGTGGTGTGAGCGTTTTGAGATGAGTCGTATATAAGTTCCACTTGTTTGTCAGTGACCGTGTGGCCTAATGGATAAGGCGTCGGACTTCGTATCCGAAGATTGCGTGTTTGATTCCTCTCTCTGTCGTGTTTTTCCAGATCTGAAAAAGAAACATACCGTTTTAGTGTAGCACTTGAGCAGTACGAAACCGTGTGAACGTTGCTGTTGACCATTTTCTGCTTGGAGATGCTCTTCAGCTTAAAACACGCACAACAAGACCGGTGTTAACTAGCGAATTGGTTTGCATATTGCCGTCGCCGCGGGTTTTTGACTGGCACTTGCACATCTAAAATAACGTCGGAAAGTAACTCGTTCGGCTTATGAGTCACATCAAGTATGTGTGTTAATTTTGACGAAACTAGCTCTGCAGGTTGTCATGCAATTCTGTTACCTCTCAGAAATGATTATGAAATAAAAGTGAACTACATGACGAGTGTGACGTTAGGAAAACATTAGGCAACATGGGGAGGTTCTGTATGGGACCAATCAACCCAAACGAGTACTGTGTGACGTGCTAACCGGCATATACTCACCGAGGCAGCGCGGCTAGCTCAGTCGGTAGAACATAAGGCTCTTAATCCCAGGGTCGTGGGTTCGAGCCCCACGTGGGGAGGAACGGAATTTTGTTCCTCTGCAGATGTAACTTACCGTTTTTCTGATTAACGTGATGTAATGGAAATAGCAACTTTAAACTTTCCCTACGTCTCCGTCAGTCGCTACGAAACTGTATTTGAAGGTGAAGGTGATTTTGTAGACATGTGTGAAAGACATGTTCTGTAATGCAAGTGGTGTTATTTGGAGAGCACTTCCTTTACGTGTCAGATGTGTAGCCAAGCAGTAATGGGTCGCCATAGCTGCAAATATGAGACGGTAATATGAAGTGTTGTCAGCTGAAGTCTGATGATCCAGACGACCGTAAGGATGAAGTACGCAAAAGTACCGCTAGGCCGCGCCTCTTTAGCTCAGTGGCAGAGCACTGGTCTAGTAAACCAGCGGTCGTGAGTTCGATCCTCACAGGAGGCAGACGAATTTTGGATATCAGTTGCGCGTCGTGGCCTTATAGCAAACAGTATCTGGGATGACTAACAATTAGCGAGAGGCGTTTTATTAAGAATTACTCTCAGATGTGATTAAGGCGAATGGCGCAGATAAAGCATTTGCCAAAGCGGTACAGCATAAGGTGGGATGGGACAGTCTGAAATATATTTTATAGATGTATTTCTCACATATCTCAGAGCCTTCCGCTGTTGTCGTCGTCGTCGTCGTCGTCGTCGTCGTCGTCGTCGCCGCCTCCGCCACTTCTGCAGAAGTAGCAAATGGACATCGTAGCAAATGCGGCGAGGGACGCCCTGCCTTACATTTCCGAATGCACAACGTGTGTGGTTTTGTTTCCCAGTCTATATTTGGTAGGTCTCGTAGCAGGTTGAATGTATCCAATGGGTGGGAAAGAGCAAGGGGCAGCGTCTGTGTAGAACGAAAACACAACTCCTCAGTGGTGTGAGCGTTTTGAGATGAGTCGTATATAAGTTCCAATTGTTTGTCAGTGACCGTGTGGCCTAATGGATAAGGCGTCGGACTTCGTATCCGAAGATTGCGTGTTTGATTCCTCTCTCGGTCGTGTTTTTCCAGATCTGAAAAAGAAACATACCGTTTTAGTGTAGCACTTGAGCAGTACGAAACCGTGTGAATGTTGCTGTTGACCATTTTCTGCTTGGAGATGCTCTTCAGCTTAAAACACGCACAACAAGACCGGTGTTAACTAGCGAATTGGTTTTGCATATTGCCTTCGCCGCGTGTTTTTGACTGGCACTTGCACATCTAAAATAACGTCGGAAAGTAACTCGTTCGGCTTATGAGTCACATCAAGTATGTGTGTTAATTTTGACGAAACTAGCTCTGCAGGTTGTCATGCAATTCTGTTACCTCTCAGAAATGATTATGAAATAAAAGTGAACTACGTGACGAGTGTGACGTTAGGAAAACATTAGGCAACATGGGGAGGTTCTGTATGGGACCAATCAACCCAAACGAGTACTGTGTGACGTGCTAACCGGCATATACTCACCGAGGCAGCGCGGCTAGCTCAGTCGGTAGAACATAAGGCTCTTAATCCCAGGGTTGTGGGTTCGAGCCCCACGTGGGGAGGAACGGAATTTTGTTCCTCTGCAGATGTAACTTACCGTTTTTCTCATTAACGTGATGTAATGGAAATAGCAACTTTAAACTTTGCCTACGTCTCCGTCAGTCGCTACGAAACTGTATTTGAAGGTGAAAGTGATTTTGTACACATGTGTGAAAGACATGTTCTGAAATGCAAGTGGTGTTATTTGGAGAGCACTTCCTTTACGTGTCAGATGTGTAGCCAAGCAGTAATGGGTCGCCATAGCTGCAAATATTAGACGGTAATATGAAGTGTTGTCAGCTGAAGTCTGATGATCCAGACGACCGTAAGGATGAAGTACGCAAAAGTACCGCTAGGCCACGCCTCCTTAGCTCAGTGGCAGAGCACTGGTCTAGTTAACCATGGGTCGTGAGTTCGATCCTCACAGGAGGCAGACGAACTTTGGATATCAGTTGCGCGTCGTGGCCTTATAGCAAACAGTATCTGGGATGACTAACAATTAGCGAGAGGCGTTTTATTAAGAATTACTCTCAGATGTGATTAAGTCGAATGGCGCAGATAAAGCATTTGCCAAAGCAGTACAGCATCAGGTGGGATGGGACAGTCTGAAATATATTTTATAGATGTATTTCTCACATATCTCAGAGCCTTCCGCGGTTGTCGTCGTCGTCGTCGTCGTCGTCGTCGTCGTCGTCGTCGTCGTCGTCGTCGTCGTCGTCGTCGTCGTCGCCGCCACTTCTGCAGAAGTAGCAAATGGACATCGTAGCAAATGCGGCGAGGGACGCCCTGCCTTACATATCCGAATGCACAAAGTGTGTGGTTTAGTTTCCCAGTCTATATTTGGTAGGTCTCGTAGCAGGTTGAATGTATCAAATGGGTGGGAAAGAGCAAGGGGCAGCGTCTGTGTAGAACGAAAACACAGCTCCTCAGTGGTGTGAGCGTTTTGAGATAAGTCGTATATAAGTTCCTCTTGTTTGTCAGTGACCGTGTGGCCTAATGAATAAGGCGTCGGACTTCGTATCCGAAGATTGCGTGTTTGATTCCTCTCTCGGTCGTGTTTTTCCAGATCTGAAAAAGAAACATACCGTTTTAGTGTAGCACTTGAGCAGTACGAAACCGTGTGAACGTTGCTGTTGACCATTTTCTGCTTGGAGATGCTCTTCAGCTTAAAACACGCACAACGAGACCGGTGTTAACTAGCGAATTGGTTTGCATATTGCCGTCGCCGCGGGTTTTTGACTGGCACTTGCACATCTAAAATAACGTCGGAAAGTAACTCGTTCGGCTTATGAGTCACATCAAGTATGTGTGTTAATTTTGACGAAACTAGCTCTGCAGGTTGTCATGCAATTGTGTTACCTCTCAGAAATGATTATGAAATAAAAGTGAACTACGTGACGAGTGTGACGTTAGGAAAACATTAGGCAACATGGGGAGGTTCTGTATGGGACCAATCAACCCAAACGAGTACTGTGTGACGTGCTAACCGGCATATACTCACCGAGGCAGCGCGGCTAGCTCAGTCGGTAGAACATAAGGCTCTTAATCCCAGGGTCGTGGGTTCGAGCCCCACGTGGGGAGGAACGGAATTTTGTTCCTCTGCAGATGTAACTTACCGTTTTTCTCATTAACGTGATGTAATGGAAATAGCAACTTTAAACTTTGCCTACGTCTCCGTCAGTCGCTACGAAACTGTATTTGAAGGTGAAGGTGATTTTGTAGACATGTGTAAAAGAAATGTTCTGAAATGCAAGTGGTGTTATTTGGAGAGCACTTCCTTTACGTGTCAGATGTGTAGCCAAGCAGTAATGGGTCGCCATAGCTGCAAATATTAGACGGTAATATGAAGTGTTGTCAGCTGAAGTCTGATGATCCAGACGACCGTAAGGATGAAGTACGCAAAAGTACCGCTAGGCCGCGCCTCTTTAGCTCAGTGGCAGAGCACTGGTCTAGTAAACCAGGGGTCGTGAGTTCGATCCTCACAGGAGGCAGACGAATTTTGGATATCAGTTGCGCGTCGTGGCCTTATAGCAAACAGTATCTGGGATGACTAACAATTAGCGAGAGGCGTTTTATTAAGAATTACTCTCAGATGTGATTAAGGCGAATGGCGCAGATAAAGCATTTGCCAAAGCGGTACAGCATAAGGTGGGATGGGACAGTCTGAAATATATTTTATAGATGTATTTCTCACATATCTCAGAGCCTTCCGCGGTTGTCGTCGTCGTCGCCGCCGCCACTTCTGCAGAAGTAGCAAATGGACATCGTAGCAAATGCGGCGAGGGACGCCCTGCCTTACATTTCCGAATTCACAAAGTGTGTGGTTTAGTTTCCCAGTCTATATTTGGTAGGTCTCGTAGCAGGTTGAATGTATCAAATGGGTGGGAAAGAGCAAGGGGCAGCGTCTGTGTAGAACGAAAACACAACTCCTCAGTGGTGTGAGCGTTTTGAGATGAGTCGTATATAAGTTCCACTTGTTTGTCAGTGACCGTGTGGCCTAATGGATAAGGCGTCGGACTTCGTATCCGAAGATTGCGTGTTTGATTCCTCTCTCGGTCGTGTTTTTCCAGATCTGAAAAAGAAACATACCGTTTTAGTGTAGCACTTGAGCAGTACGAAACCGTGTGAATGTTGCTGTTGACCATTTTCTGCTTGGAGATGCTCTTCAGCTTAAAACACGCACAACAAGACCGGTGTTAACTAGCGAATTGGTTTGCATATTGCCGTCGCCGCGGGTTTTTGACTGGCACTTGCACATCTAAAATAACGTCGGAAAGTAACTCGTTCGGCTTATGAGTCACATCAAGTATGTGTGTTAATTTTGACGAAACTAGCTCTGCAGGTTGTCATGCAATTCTGTTACCTCTCAGAAATGATTATGAAATAAAAGTGAACTACGTGACGAGTGTGACGTTAGGAAAACATTAGGCAACATGGGGAGGTTCTGTATGGGACCAATCAACCCAAACGAGTACTGTGTGACGTGCTAACCGGCATATACTCACCGATGCAGCGCGGCTAGCTCAGTCGGTAGAACATAAGGCTCTTAATCCCAGGGTCGTGGGTTCGAGCCCCACGTGGGGAGGAACGGAATTTTGTTCCTCTGCAGATGTAACTTACCGTTTTTCTGATTAACGGGATGTAATGGAAATAGCAACTTTAAACTTTGCCTACGTCTCCGTCAGTCGCTACGAAACTGTATTTGAAGGTGAAGGTGATTTTGTAGACATGTGTGAAAGACATGTTCTGAAATGCAAGTGGTGTTATTTGGAGAGCACTTCCTTTACGTGTTAGATGTGTAGCCAAGCAGTAATGGGTCGCCATAGCTGCAAATATTAGACGGTAATATGAAGTGTAGTCAGCTGAAGTCTGATGATCCAGACGACCGTAAGGATGAAGTACGCAAAAGTACCGCTAGGCCGCGCCTCTTTAGCTCAGTGGCAGAGCACTGGTCTAGTAAACCAGGGGTCGTGAGTTCGATCCTCACAGGAGGCAGACGAATTTTGGATATCAGTTGCGCGTCGTGGCCTTATAGCAAACAGTATCTGGGATGACTAACAATTAGCGAGAGGCGTTTTATTAAGAATTACTCTCAGATGTGATTAAGGCGAATGGCGCAGATAAAGCATTTGCCAAAGCGGTACAGCATAAGGTGGGATGGGACAGTCTGAAATACATTTTATAGATGTATTTCTCACATATCTCAGAGCCTTCCGCGGTTGTCGTCGTCGTCGCCGCCGCCACTTCTGCAGAAGTAGCAAATGGACATCGTAGCAAATGCGGCGAGGGACGCCCTGCCTTACATTTCCGAATTCACAAAGTGTGTGGTTTAGTTTCCCAGTCTATATTTGGTAGGTCTCGTAACAGGTTGAATGTATCAAATGGGTGGGAAAGAGCAAGGGGCAGCGTCTGTGTAGAACGAAAACACAACTCCTCAGTGGTGTGAGCGTTTTGAGATGAGTCGTATATAAGTTCCACTTGTTTGTCAGTGACCGTGTGGCCTAATGGATAAGGCGTCGGACTTCGTATCCGAAGATTGCGTGTTTGATTCCTCTCTCGGTCGTGTTTTTCCAGATCTGAAAAAGAAACATACCGTTTTAGTGTAGCACTTGAGCAGTACGAAACCGTGTGAATGTTGCTGTTGACCATTTTCTGCTTGGAGATGCTCTTCAGCTTAAAACACGCACAACAAGACCGGTGTTAACTAGCGAATTGGTTTGCATATTGCCGTCGCCGCGGGTTTTTGACTGGCACTTGCACATCTAAAATAACGTCGGAAAGTAACTCGTTCGGCTTATGAGTCACATCAAGTATGTGTGTTAATTTTGACGAAACTAGCTCTGCAGGTTGTCATGCAATTCTGTTACCTCTCAGAAATGATTATGAAATAAAAGTGAACTACGTGACGAGTGTGACGTTAGGAAAACATTAGGCAACATGGGGAGGTTCTGTATGGGACCAATCAACCCAAACGAGTACTGTGTGACGTGCTAACCGGCATATACTCACCGATGCAGCGCGGCTAGCTCAGTCGGTAGAACATAAGGCTCTTAATCCCAGGGTCGTGGGTTCGAGCCCCACGTGGGGAGGAACGGAATTTTGTTCCTCTGCAGATGTAACTTACCGTTTTTCTGATTAACGGGATGTAATGGAAATAGCAACTTTAAACTTTGCCTACGTCTCCGTCAGTCGCTACGAAACTGTATTTGAAGGTGAAGGTGATTTTGTAGACATGTGTGAAAGACATGTTCTGAAATGCAAGTGGTGTTATTTGGAGAGCACTTCCTTTACGTGTTAGATGTGTAGCCAAGCAGTAATGGGTCGCCATAGCTGCAAATATTAGACGGTAATATGAAGTGTAGTCAGCTGAAGTCGGATGATCCAGACGACCGTAAGGATGAAGTACGCAAAAGTACCGCTAGGCCGCGCCTCTTTAGCTCAGTGGCAGAGCACTGGTCTAGTAAACCAGGGGTCGTGAGTTCGATCCTCACAGGAGGCAGACGAATTTTGGATATCAGTTGCGCGTCGTGGCCTTATAGCAAACAGTATCTGGGATGACTAACAATTAGCGAGAGGCGTTTTATTAAGAATTACTCTCAGATGTGATTAAGGCGAATGGCGCAGATAAAGCATTTGCCAAAGCGGTACAGCATAAGGTGGGATGGGACAGTCTGAAATATATTTTATAGATGTATTTCTCACATATCTCAGAGCCTTCCGCGGTTGTCGTCGTCGTCGTCGTCGTCGTCGTCGTCGTCGTCGCCGCCGCCACTTCTGCAGAAGTAGCAAATGGACATCGTAGCAAATGCGGCGAGGGACGCCCTGCCTTACATTTCCGAATGCACAAAGTGTGTGGTTTAGTTTCCCAGTCTATATTTGGTAGGTCTCGTAGCAGGTTGAATGTATCAAATGGGTGGGAAAGAGCAAGGGGCAGCGTCTGTGTAGAACGAAAACACAACTCCTCAGTGGTGTGAGCGTTTTTGAGATGAGTCGTATATAAGTTCCACTTGTTTGTCAGTGACCGTGTGGCCTAATGGATTCAGTTTGCGAATTTGGTTTTACCAGAGGTTGTTGCAGTAACAGTTTTCAAAAATTTCGTTTCATTTTCACGATTAATTGTGTATTACATTAACTTTACAAGATTGAATTCGGCCAAAACATACCAATTTCCCATGATACGAAAACGCGCCATTTCCACCGGATTTGTATGGTTATATTAAATAGGAAAATTTTTCTGCTACCTGCTACAGAATGGCTCAAGAAGCTGATATGCCAGCATTTAAGTGTGTCCTTGTTGGGGACGGAGGTACTGGAAAAACAACCTTTGTTAAAAGACACTTAACTGGCGAATTTGAAAAGAAGTATGTTGCCACACTTGGCGTGGAAGTACATCCTTTGGTGTTCCACACTAACAGAGGTGCAATTCGCTTTAATGTTTGGGATACTGCAGGGCAGGAAAAATTCGGAGGCCTTAGAGATGGTTACTACATTCAGGGTCAGTGTGCGATTATAATGTTTGATGTCACATCACGTGTTACATACAAGAATGTACCCAATTGGCATAGAGACCTTGTAAGGGTCTGTGAAAATATCCCAATAGTTCTTTGTGGAAATAAGGTTGATATTAAGGACAGAAAAGTTAAAGCAAAAAGTATTGTTTTCCACAGGAAGAAGAATTTGCAGTATTACGATATCAGTGCAAAGAGCAACTACAATTTTGAAAAGCCTTTCCTGTGGTTAGCTAGAAAGCTAATTGGTGACCCAAATCTGGAGTTCGTTGCCATGCCAGCTCTTGTGCCTCCTGAGGTGACAATGGACCCAACATGGCAACAACAAATTGAAAATGATCTGAAGGAAGCATCAGAGACTGCTTTGCCTGAAGATGATGAAGACCTGTAAGACACTTTTAATTCTGCTCCGAAGTACCCATGCATAAAATTTGTTTTTACTGCCACAGTCAAGAGAACTCTGCCTTGTTACATAAAGTGTTTGGACTATAACAAGCAGACTGCATCAGTAACTTACTTTCGGCAAGTTCGAGTGTACGGTGTTGTGTACTTTGGTGTTGAGCTTTGTGTGAATGGAAAGCTGTTGATGCTGTACTATTTTTATAGCGAGCAGTGTGAGAAGAGTGACAAACTGAAATGTTTTATCAGAGTGTTAAAAAGACTTGAAAAACACAACAGAAAATTTTGTTTATACACTGAATGCTGTTTGTTCTTGTGAATTATGGTTAATTACAATGGAATCCATCTTTGGAACCCAGAAATTCTTGTTCCTTTTTTATGAATGTCAACTTTACACTTATAATTTATCATAACACATGAAGTTAATTTTTCTGCAAATAATAAAGTGACAAAAAAAAAAAATGGATAAGGCGTCGGACTTCGTATCCGAAGATTGCGTGTTTGATTCCTCTCTCGGTCGTGTTTTTCCAGATCTGAAAAAGAAACATACCGTTTTAGTGTAGCACTTGAGCAGTACGAAACCGTGTGAATGTTGCTGTTGACCATTATCTGCTTGGAGATGCTCTTCAGCTTAAAACACGCACAACAAGACCGGTGTTAACTAGCGAATTGGTTTGCATATTGCCGTCGCCGCGGGTTTTTGACTGGCACTTGCACATCTAAAATAACGTCGGAAAGTAACTCGTTCGGCTTATGAGTCACATCAAGTATGTGTGTTAATTTTGACGAAACTAGCTCTGCAGGTTGTCATGCAATTGTGTTACCTCTCAGAAATGATTATGAAATAAAAGTGAACTACGTGACGAGTGTGACGTTAGGAAAACATTAGGCAACATGGGGAGGTTCTGTATGGGACCAATCAACCCAAACGAGTACTGTGTGACGTGCTAACCGGCATATACTCACCGAGGCAGCGCGGCTAGCTCAGTCGGTAGAACATAAGGCTCTTAATCCCAGGGTCGTGGGTTCGAGCCCCACGTGGGGAGGAACGGAATTTTGTTCCTCTGCAGATGTAACTTACCGTTTTTCTCATTAACGTGATGTAATGGAAATAGCAACTTTAAACTTTGCCTACGTCTCCGTCAGTCGCTACGAAACTGTATTTGAAGGTGAAGGTGATTTTGTAGACATGTGTGAAAGAAATGTTCTGAAATGCAAGTGGTGTTATTTGGAGAGCACTTCCTTTACGTGTCAGATGTGTAGGCAAGCAGTAATGGGTCGCCATAGCTGCAAATATTAGACGGTAATATGAAGTGTTGTCAGCTGAAGTCTGATGATCCAGACGACCGTAAGGATGAAGTACGCAAAAGTACCGCTAGGTCGCGCCTCTTTAGCTCAGTGGCAGAGCACTGGTCTAGTAAACCAGGGGTCGTGAGTTCGATCCTCACAGGAGGCAGACGAATTTTGGATATCAGTTGCGTGTCGTGGCCTTATAGCAATTAGTATCTGGGATGACTAACAATTAGCGAGAGGCGTTTTATTAAGAATTACTCTCAGATGTGATTAAGGCGAATGGCGCAGATAAAGCATTTGCCAAAGCGGTACAGCATAAGGTGGGATGGGACAGTCTGAAATATATTTTATAGATGTATTTCTCACATATCTCAGAGCCTTCCGCGGTTGTCGTCGTCGTCGTCGTCGTCGTCGCCACTTCTGCAGAAGTAGCAAATGGACATCGTAGCAAATGCGGCGAGGGACGCCCTGCCTTACATTTCCGAATGCACAAAGTGTGTGGTTTAGTTTCCCAGTCTATATTTGGTAGGTCTCGTAGCAGGTTGAATGTATCAAATGGGTGGGAAAGAGCAAGGGGCAGCGTCTGTGTAGAACGAAAACACAAATCCTCAGTGGTGTGAGCGTTTTGAGATGAGTCGTATATAAGTTCCACTTGTTTGTCAGTGACCGTGTGGCCTAATGGATAAGGCGTCGGACTTCGTATCTGAAGATTGCGTGTTTGATTCCTCTCTCGGTCGTGTTTTTCCAGATCTGAAAAAGAAACATACCGTTTTAGTGTAGCACTTGAGCAGTACGAAACCGTGTGAATGTTGCTGTTAACCATTTTCTGCTTGGAGATGCTCTTCAGCTTAAAACACGCACAACAAGACCGGTGTTAACTAGCGAATTGGTTTGCATATTGCCGTCGCCGCGGGTTTTTGACTGGCACTTGCACATCTAAAATAACGTCGGAAAGTAACTCGTTCGGCTTATGAGTCACATCAAGTATGTGTGTTAATTTTGACGAAACTAGCTCTGCAGGTTGTCATGCAATTGTGTTACCTCTCAGAAATGATTATGAAATAAAAGTGAACTACGTGACGAGTGTGACGTTAGGAAAACATTAGGCAACATGGGGAGGTTCTGTATGGGACCAATCAACCCAAACGAGTACTGTGTGACGTGCTAACCGGCATATACTCACCGAGGCAGCGCGGCTAGCTCAGTCGGTAGAACATAAGGCTCTTAATCCCAGGGTCGTGGGTTCGAGCCCCACGTGGGGAGGAACGGAATTTTGTTCCTCTGCAGATGTAACTTACCGTTTTTCTCATTAACGTGATGTAATGGAAATAGCAACTTTAAACTTTGCCTACGTCTCCGTCAGTCGCTACGAAACTGTATTTGAAGGTGAAGGTGATTTTGTAGACATGTGTAAAAGAAATGTTCTGAAATGCAAGTGGTGTTATTTGGAGAGCACTTCCTTTACGTGTCAGATGTGTAGCCAAGCAGTAATGGGTCGCCATAGCTGCAAATATTAGACGGTAATATGAAGTGTTGTCAGCTGAAGTCTGATGATCCAGACGACCGTAAGGATGAAGTACGCAAAAGTACCGCTAGGCCGCGCCTCTTTAGCTCAGTGGCAGAGCACTGGTCTAGTAAACCAGCGGTCGTGAGTTCGATCCTCACAGGAGGCAGACGAATTTTGGATATCAGTTGCGCGTCGTGGATATCAGTTGCGCGTCGTGGCCTTATAGCAAACAGTATCTGGGATGACTAACAATTAGCGAGAGGCGTTTTATTAAGAATTACTCTCAGATGTGATTAAGGCGAATGGCGCAGATAAAGCATTTGCCAAAGCGGTACAGCATAAGGTGGGATGGGACAGTCTGAAATATATTTTATAGATGTATTTCTCACATATCTCAGAGCCTTCCGCGGTTGTTGTCGTCGTCGTCGCTGCCGCCACTTCTGCAGAAGTAGCAAATGGACATCGTAGCAAATGCGGCGAGGGACGCCCTGCCTTACATTTCCGAATGCACAAAGTGTGTGGTTTAGATTCCCAGTCTATGTTTGGTAGGTCTCGTAGCAGGTTGAATGTATCAAATGGGTGGGAAAGAGCAAGGGGCAGCGTCTGTGTAGAACGAAAACACAACTCCTCAGTGGTGTGAGCGTTTTGAGATGAGTCGTATATAAGTTCCACTTGTTTGTTTAGTGACCGTGTGGCCTAATGGATAAGGCGTCGGACTTCGTATCCGAAGATTGCGTGTTTGATTCCTCTCTCGGTCGTGTTTTTCCAGATCTGAAAAAGAAACATACCGTTTTAGTGTAGCACTTGAGCAGTACGAAACCGTGTGAACGTTGCTGTTGACCATTTTCTGCTTGGAGATGCTCTTCAGCTTAAAACACGCACAACAAGACCGGTGTTAACTAGCGAATTGGTTTGCATATTGCCGTCGCCGCGGGTTTTTGACTGGCACTTGCACATCTAAAATAACGTCGGAAAGTAACTCGTTCGGCTTATGAGTCACATCAAGTATGTGTGTTAATTTTGACGAAACTAGCTCTGCAGGTTGTCATGCAATTCTGTTACCTCTCAGAAATGATTATGAAATAAAAGTGAACTACGTGACGAGTGTGACGTTAGGAAAACATTAGGCAACATGGGGAGGTTCTGTATGGGACCAATCAACCCAAACGAGTACTGTGTGACGTGCTAACCGGCATATACTCACCGAGGCAGCGCGGCTAGCTCAGTCGGTAGAACATAAGGCTCTTAATCCCAGGGTCGTGGGTTCGAGCCCCACGTGGGGAGGAACGGAATTTTGTTCCTCTGCAGATGTAACTTACCGTTTTTCTCATTAACGTGATGTAATGGAAATAGCAACTTTAAACTTTGCCTACGTCTCCGTCAGTCGCTACGAAACTGTATTTGAAGGTGAAGGTGATTTTGTAGACATGTGTAAAAGAAATGTTCTGAAATGCAAGTGGTGTTATTTGGAGAGCACTTCCTTTACGTGTCAGATGTGTAGCCAAGCAGTAATGGGTCGCCATAGCTGCAAATATTAGACGGTAATATGAAGTGTTGTCAGCTGAAGTCTGATGATCCAGACGACCGTAAGGATGAAGTACGCAAAAGTACCGCTAGGCCGCGCCTCTTTAGCTCAGTGGCAGAGCACTGGTCTAGTAAACCAGCGGTCGTGAGTTCGATCCTCACAGGAGGCAGACGAATTTTGGATATCAGTTGCGCGTCGTGGATATCAGTTGCGCGTCGTGGCCTTATAGCAAACAGTATCTGGGATGACTAACAATTAGCGAGAGGCGTTTTATTAAGAATTACTCTCAGATGTGATTAAGGCGAATGGCGCAGATAAAGCATTTGCCAAAGCGGTACAGCATAAGGTGGGATGGGACAGTCTGAAATATATTTTATAGATGTATTTCTCACATATCTCAGAGCCTTCCGCGGTTGTTGTCGTCGTCGTCGCCGCCGCCACTTCTGCAGAAGTAGCAAATGGACATCGTAGCAAATGCGGCGAGGGACGCCCTGCCTTACATTTCCGAATGCACAAAGTGTGTGGTTTAGTTTCCCAGTCTATATTTGGTAGGTCTCGTAGCAGGTTGAATGTATCAAATGGGTGGGAAAGAGCAAGGGGCAGCGTCTGTGTAGAACGAAAACACAACTCCTCAGTGGTGTGAGCGTTTTGAGATGAGTCGTATATAAGTTCCTCTTGTTTGTCAGTGACCGTGTGGCCTAATGGATAAGGCGTCGGACTTCGTATCCGAAGATTGCGTGTTTGATTCCTCTCTCGGTCGTGTTTTTCCAGATCTGAAAAAGAAACATACCGTTTTAGTGTAGCACTTGAGCAGTACGAAACCGTGTGAACGTTGCTGTTGACCATTTTCTGCTTGGAGATGCTCTTCAGCTTAAAACACGCACAACAAGACCGGTGTTAACTAGCGAATTGGTTTGCATATTGCCGTCGCCGCGTGTTTTTGACTGGCACTTGTACATCTAAAATAACGTCGTAAAGTAACTCGTTCGGCTTATGAGTCACATCAAGTATGTGTGTTAATTTTGACGAAACTAGCTCTGCAGGTTGTCATGCAATTCTGTTACCTCTCAGAAATGATTATGAAATAAAAGTGAACTACGTGACGAGTGTGACGTTAGGAAAACATTAGGCAACATGGGGAGGTTCTGTATGGGACCAATCAACCCAAACGAGTACTGTGTGACGTGCTAACCGGCATATACTCACCGAGGCAGCGCGGCTAGCTCAGTCGGTAGAACATAAGGCTCTTAATCCCAGGGTCGTGGGTTCGAGCCCCACGCGGGGAGGAACGGAATTTTGTTCCTCTGCAGATGTAACTTACCGTTTTTCTCATTAACGTGATGTAATGGAAATAGCAACTTTAAACTTTGCCTACGTCTCCGTCAGTCGCTACGAAACTGTATTTGAAGGTGAAGGTGATTTTGTAGACATGTGTAAAAGAAATGTTCTGAAATGCAAGTGGTGTTATTTGGAGAGCACTTCCTTTACGTGTCAGATGTGTAGCCAAGCAGTAATGGGTCGCCATAGCTGCAAATATTAGACGGTAATATGAAGAGTAGTCAGCTGAAGTGTGATGATCCAGACGACCGTAAGGATGAAGTACGCAAAAGTACCGCTAGGCCGCGCCTCTTTAGCTCAGTGGCAAAGCACTGGTCTAGTAAACCAGCGGTCGTGAGTTCGATCCTCACAGGAGGCAGACGAATTTTGGATATCAGTTGCGCGTCGTGGATATCAGTTGCGCGTCGTGGCCTTATAGCAAACAGTATCTGGGATGACTAACAATTAGCGAGAGGCGTTTTATTAAGAATTACTCTCAGATGTGATTAAGGCGAATGGCGCAGATAAAGCATTTGCCAAAGCGGTACAGCATAAGGTGGGATGGGACAGTCTGAAATATATTTTATAGATGTATTTCTCACATATCTCAGAGCCTTCCGCGGTTGTTGTCGTCGTCGTCGTCGTCGTCGTCGTCGTCGTCGTCGTCGTCGTCGTCGTCGTCGTCGCCGCCGCCACTTCTGCAGAAGTAGCAAATGGACATCGTAGCAAATGCGGCGAGGGACGCCCTGCCTTACATTTCCGAATGCACAAAGTGTGTGGTTTAGTTTCCCAGTCTATATTTGGTAGGTCTCGTAGCAGGTTGAATGTATCAAATGGGTGGGAAAGAGCAAGGGGCAGCGTCTGTGTAGAACGAAAACACAACTCCTCAGTGGTGTGAGCGTTTTGAGATGAGTCGTATATAAGTTCCACTTGTTTGTCAGTGACCGTGTGGCCTAACGGATAAGGCGTCGGACTTCGTATCCGAAGATTGCGTGTTTGATTCCTCTCTCGGTCGTGTTTTTCCAGATCTGAAAAAGAAACATACCGTTTTAGTGTAGCACTTGAGCAGTACGAAACCGTGTGAATGTTGCTGTTGACCATTTTCTGCTTGGAGATGCTCTTCAGCTTAAAACACGCACAACAAGACCGGTGTTAACTAGCGAATTGGTTTGCATATTGCCGTCGCCGCGGGTTTTTGACTGGCACTTGCACATCTAAAATAACGTCGGAAAGTAACTCGTTCGGCTTATGAGTCACATCAAGTATGTGTGTTAATTTTGACGAAACTAGCTCTGCAGGTTGTCATGCAATTGTGTTACCTCTCAGAAATGATTATGAAATAAAAGTGAACTACGTGACGAGTGTGACGTTAGGAAAACATTAGGCAACATGGGGAGGTTCTGTATGGGACCAATCAACCCAAACGAGTACTGTGTGACGTGCTAACCGGCATATACTCACCGAGGCAGCGCGGCTAGCTCAGTCGGTAGAACATAAGGCTCTTAATCCCAGGGTCGTGGGTTCGAGCCCCACGTGGGGAGGAACGGAATTTTGTTCCTCTGCAGATGTAACTTACCGTTTTTCTGATTAACGGGATGTAATGGAAATAGCAACTTTAAACTTTGCCTACGTCTCCGTCAGTCGCTACGAAACTGTATTTGAAGGTGAAGGTGATTTTGTAGACATGTGTGAAAGACATGTTCTGAAATGCAAGTGGTGTTATTTGGAGAGCACTTCCTTTACGTGTCAGATGTGTAGCCAAGCAGTAATGGGTCGCCATAGCTGCAAATATTAGACGGTAATATGAAGTGTTGTCAGCTGAAGTCTGATGATCCAGACGACCGTAAGGATGAAGTACGCAAAAGTACCGCTAGGCCGCGCCTCTTTAGCTCAGTGGCAGAGCACTGGTCTAGTAAACCAGGGGTCGTGAGTTCGATCCTCACAGGAGGCAGACGAATTTTGGATATCAGTTGCGCGTCGTGGCCTTATAGCAAACAGTATCTGGGATGACTAACAATTAGCGAGAGGCGTTTTATTAAGAATTACTCTCAGATGTGATTAAGGCGAATGGCGCAGATAAAGCATTTGCCAAAGCGGTACAGCATAAGGTGGGATGGGACAATCTGAAATATATTTTATAGATGTATTTCTCACATATCTCAGAGCCTTCCGCGGTTGTCGTCGTCGTCGTCGCCGCCGCCACTTCTGCAGAAGTAGCAAATGGACATCGTAGCAAATGCGGCGAGGGACGCCCTGCCTTACATTTCCGAATGCACAAAGTGTGTGGTTTAGTTTCCCAGTCTATATTTGGTAGGTCTCGTAGCAGGTTGAATGTATCAAATGGGTGGGAAAGAGCAAGGGGCAGCGTCTGTGTAGAACGAAAACACAACTCCTCAGTGGTGTGAGCGTTTTGAGATGAGTCGTATATAAGTTCCACTTGTTTGTCAGTGACCGTGTGGCCTAATGGATAAGGCGTCGGACTTCGTATCCGAAGATTGCGTGTTTGATTCCTCTCTCGGTCGTGTTTTTCCAGATCTGAAAAAGAAACATACCGTTTTAGTGTAGCACTTGAGCAGTACGAAACCGTGTGAATGTTGCTGTTGACCATTATCTGCTTGGAGATGCTCTTCAGCTTAAAACACGCACAACAAGACCGGTGTTAACTAGCGAATTGGTTTGCATATTGCCGTCGCCGCGGGTTTTTGACTGGCACTTGCACATCTAAAATAACGTCGGAAAGTAACTCGTTCGGCTTATGAGTCACATCAAGTATGTGTGTTAATTTTGACGAAACTAGCTCTGCAGGTTGTCATGCAATTGTGTTACCTCTCAGAAATGATTATGAAATAAAAGTGAACTACGTGACGAGTGTGACGTTAGGAAAACATTAGGCAACATGGGGAGGTTCTGTATGGGACCAATCAACCCAAACGAGTACTGTGTGACGTGCTAACCGGCATATACTCACCGAGGCAGCGCGGCTAGCTCAGTCGGTAGAACATAAGGCTCTTAATCCCAGTGTCGTGGGTTCGAGCCCCACGTGGGGAGGAACGGAATTTTGTTCCTCTGCAGATGTAACTTACCGTTTTTCTCATTAACGTGATGTAATGGAAATAGCAACTTTAAACTTTGCCTACGTCTCTGTCAGTCGCTACGAAACTGTATTTGAAGGTGAAGGCGATTTTGTAGACATGTGTGAAAGAAATGTTCTGAAATGCAAGTGGTGTTATTTGGAGAGCACTTCCTTTACGTGTCAGATGTGTAGCCAAGCAGTAATGGGTCGCCATAGCTGCAAATATTAGACGGTAATATGAAGTGTAGTCAGCTGAAGTCTGATGATCCAGACGACCGTAAGGATGAAGTACGCAAAAGTACCGCTAGGCCGCGCCTCTTTAGCTCAGTGGCAGAGCACTGGTCTAGTAAACCAGCGGTCGTGAGTTCGATCCTCACAGGAGGCAGACGAATTTTGGATATCAGTTGTGCGTCGTGGCCTTATAGCAAACAGTATCTGGGATGACTAACAATTAGCGAGAGGCGTTTTATTAAGAATTACTCTCAGATGTGATTAAGGCGAATGGCGCAGATAAAGCATTTGCCAAAGCGGTACAGCATAAGGTGGGATGGGACAGTCTGAAATATATTTTATAGATGTATTTCTCACATATCTCATAGCCTTCCGCGGTTGTCGTCGTCGTCGTCGTCGTCGTCGCCGCCGCCGACGCCGCCACTTCTGCAGAAGTAGCAAATGGACATCGTAGCAAATGCGGCGAGGGACGCCCTGCCTTACATTTCCGAATGCACAAAGTGTGTGGTTTAGTTTCCCAGTCTATATTTGGTAGGTCTCGTAGCAGGTTGAATGTATCAAATGGGTGGGAAAGAGCAAGGGGCAGCGTCTGTGTAGAACGAAAACACAACTCCTCAGTGGTGTGAGCGTTTTGAGATGAGTCGTATATAAGTTCCACTTGTTTGTCAGTGACCGTGTGGCCTAACGGATAAGGCGTCGGACTTCGTATCCGAAGATTGCGTGTTTGATTCCTCTCTCGGTCGTGTTTTTCCAGATCTGAAAAAGAAACATACCGTTTTAGTGTAGCACTTGAGCAGTACGAAACCGTGTGAATGTTGCTGTTGACCATTTTCTGCTTGGAGATGCTCTTCAGCTTAAAACACGCACAACAAGACCGGTGTTAACTAGCGAATTGGTTTGCATATTGCCGTCGCCGCGGGTTTTTGACTGGCACTTGCACATCTAAAATAACGTCGGAAAGTAACTCGTTCGGCTTATGAGTCACATCAAGTATGTGTGTTAATTTTGACGAAACTAGCTCTGCAGGTTGTCATGCAATTGTGTTACCTCTCAGAAATGATTATGAAATAAAAGTGAACTACGTGACGAGTGTGACGTTAGGAAAACATTAGGCAACATGGGGAGGTTCTGTATGGGACCAATCAACCCAAACGAGTACTGTGTGACGTGCTAACCGGCATATACTCACCGAGGCAGCGCGGCTAGCTCAGTTGGTAGAACATAAGGCTCTTAATCCCAGGGTCCTGGGTTCGAGCCCCACGTGGGGAGGAACGGAATTTTGTTCCTCTGCAGATGTAAATTACCGTTTTTCTGATTAACGTGATGTAATGAAAATACCAACTTTAAACTTTGCCTACGTCTCCGTCAGTCGCTACGAAACTGTATTTGAAGGTGAAGGTGATTTTGTAGACATGTGTGAAAGACATGTTCTGAAATGCAAGTGGTGTTAGTTGGAGAGCACTTCCTTTACGTGTCAGATGTGTAGCCAAGCAGTAATGGGTCGCCATAGCTGCAAATATTAGACGGTAATATGACGTGTTGTCAGCTGAAGTCTGATGATCCAGACGACCGTAAGGATGAAGTACGCAAAAGTACCGCTAGGCCGCGCCTCTTTAGCTCAGTGGCAGAGCACTGGTCTAGTAAACCAGGGGTCGTGAGTTCGATCCTCACAGGAGGCAGACGAATTTTGGATATCAGTTGCGCGTCGTGGCCTTATAGCAAAAAGTATCTGGGATGACTAACAATTAGCGAGAGGCGTTTTATTAAGAATTACTCTCAGATGTGATTAAGGCGAATGGCGCAGATAAAGCATTTGCCAAAGCGGTACAGCATAAGGTGGGATGGGACAGTCTGAAATATATTTTATAGATGTATTTCTCACATATCTCAGAGCCTTCCGCGGTTGTCGTCGTCGTCGTCGTCGTCGCCGCCGCCACTTCTGCAGAAGTAGCAAATGGACATCGTAGCAAATGCGGCGAGGGACGCCCTGCCTTACATTTCCGAATGCACAAAGTGTGTGGTTTAGTTTCCCAGTCTATATTTGGTAGGTCTCGTAGCAGGTTGAATGTATCAAATGGGTGGGAAAGAGCAAGGGGCAGCGTCTGTGTAGAACGAAAACACAACTCCTCAGTGGTGTGAGCGTTTTGAGATGAGTCGTATATAAGTTCCTCTTGTTTGTCAGTGACCGTGTGGCCTAATGGATAAGGCGTCGGACTTCGTATCCGAAGATTGCGTGTTTGATTCCTCTCTCGGTCGTGTTTTTCCAGATCTGAAAAAGAAACATACCGTTTTAGTGTAGCACTTGAGCAGTACGAAACCGTGTGAACGTTGCTGTTGACCATTTTCTGCTTGGAGATGCTCTTCAGCTTAAAACACGCACAACAAGACCGGTGTTAACTAGCGAATTGGTTTGCATATTGCCGTCGCCGCGGGTTTTTGACTGGCACTTGCACATCTAAAATAACGTCGGAAAGTAACTCGTTCGGCTTATGAGTCACATCAAGTATGTGTGTTAATTTTGACGAAACTAGCTCTGCAGGTTGTCATGCAATTCTGTTACCTCTCAGAAATGATTATGAAATAAAAGTGAACTACGTGACGAGTGTGACGTTAGGAAAACATTAGGCAACATGGGGAGGTTCTGTATGGGACCAATCAACCCAAACGAGTACTGTGTGACGTGCTAACCGGCATATACTCACCGAGGCAGCGCGGCTAGCTCAGTCGGTAGAACATAAGGCTCTTAATCCCAGGGTCGTGGGTTCGAGCCCCACGTGGGGAGGTACGGAATTTTGTTCCTCTGCAGATGTAACTTACCGTTTTTCTGATTAACGTGATGTAATGGAAATAGCAACTTTAAACTTTGCCTACGTCTCCGTCAGTCGCTACGAAACTGTATTTGAAGGTGAAGGTGATTTTGTAGACATGTGTAAAAGAAATGTTCTGAAATGCAAGTGGTGTTATTTGGAGAGCACTTCCTTTACGTGTCAGATGTGTAGCCAAGCAGTAATGGGTCGCCATAGCTGCAAATATGAGACGGTAATATGAAGTGTTGTCAGCTGAAGTCTGATGATCCAGACGACCGTAAGGATGAAGTACGCAAAAGTACCGCTAGGCCGCGCCTCTTTAGCTCAGTGGCAGAGCACTGGTCTAGTAAACCAGCGGTCGTGAGTTCGATCCTCACAGGAGGCAGACGAATTTTGGATATCAGTTGCGCGTCGTGGATATCAGTTGCGCGTCGTGGCCTTATAGCAAACAGTATCTGGGATGACTAACAATTAGCGAGAGGCGTTTTATTAAGAATTACTCTCAGATGTGATTAAGGCGAATGGCGCAGATAAAGCATTTGCCAAAGCGGTACAGCATAATTTGGGATGGGACAGTCTGAAGTATATTTTATAGATGTATTTCTCACATATCTCAGAGCCTTCCGCGGATGTTGTCGTCGTCGTCGTCGTCGTCGTCGTCGTCGTCGCCGTCGCCGCCACTTCTGCAGAAGTAGCAAATGGACATCGTAGCAAATGCGGCGAGGGACGCCCTGCCTTACATTTCCGAATGCACAAAGTGTGTGGTTTAGTTTCCCAGTCTATATTTGGTAGGTCTCGTAGCAGGTTGAATGTATCAAATGGGTGGGAAAGAGCAAGGGGCAGCGTCTGTGTAGAACGAAAACACAACTCCTCAGTGGTGTGAGCGTTTTGAGATGAGTCGTATATATGTTCCACTTGTTTGTCAGTGACCGTGTGGCCTAATGGATAAGGCGTCGGACTTCGTATCCGAAGATTGCGTGTTTGATTCCTCTCTCGGTCGTGTTTTTCCAGATCTGAAAAAGAAACATACCGTTTTAGTGTAGCACTTGAGCAGTACGAAACCGTGTGAATGTTGCTGTTGACCATTTTCTGCTTGGAGATGCTCTTCAGCTTAAAACACGCACAACAAGACCGGTGTTAACTAGCGAATTGGTTTGCATATTGCCGTCGCCGCGGGTTTTTGACTGGCACTTGCACATCTAAAATAACGTCGGAAAGTAACTCGTTCGGCTTATGAGTCACATCAAGTATGTGTGTTAATTTTGACGAAACTAGCTCTGCAGGTTGTCATGCAATTGTGTTACCTCTCAGAAATGATTATGAAATAAAATTGAACTACGTGACGAGTGTGACGTTAGGAAAACATTAGACAACATGGGGAGGTTCTGTATGGGACCAATCAACCCAAACGAGTACTGTGTGACGTGCTAACCGGCATATACTCACCGAGGCAGCGCGGCTAGCTCAGTCGGTAGAACATAAGGCTCTTAATCCCAGGGTCGTGGGTTCGAGCCCCACGTGGGGAGGAACGGAATTTTGTTCCTCTGCAGATGTAACTTACCGTTTTTCTGATTAACGTGATGTAATGGAAATAGCAACTTTAAACTTTGCCTACGTCTCCGTCAGTCGCTACGAAACTGTATTTGAAGGTGAAGGTGATTTTGTAGACATGTGTGAAAGACATGTTCTGAAATGCAAGTGGTGTTATTTGGAGAGCACTTCCTTTACGTGTCAGATGTGTAGCCAAGCAGTAATTGATCGCCATAGCTGCAAATATTAGACGGTAATATGAAGTGTTGTCAGCTGAAGTCTGATGATCCAGACGACCGTAAGGATGAAGTACGCAAAAGTACCGCTAGGCCGCGCCTCTTTAGCTCAGTGGCAGAGCACTGGTCTAGTAAACCAGCGGTCGTGAGTTCGATCCTCACAGGAGGCAGACGAATTTTGGATATCAGTTGCGCGTCGTGGCCTTATAGCAAACAGTATCTGGGATGACTAACAATTAGCGAGAGGCGTTTTATTAAGAATTACTCTCAGATGTGATTAAGGCGAATGGCGCAGATAAAGCATTTGCCAAAGCAGTACAGCATAAGGTGGGATGGGACAGTCTGAAATATATTTTATAGATGTATTTCTCACATATCTCAGAGCCTTCCGCGGTTGTCGTCGTCGCCGCCGCCACTTCTGCAGAAGTAGCAAATGGACATCGTAGCAAATGCGGCGAGGGACGCCCTGCCTTACATTTCCGAATGCACAAAGTGTGTGGTTTAGTTTCCCAGTCTATGTTTGGTAGGTCTCGTAGCAGGTTGAATGTATGAAATGGGTGGGAAAGAGCAAGGGGCAGCGTCTGTGTAGAACGAAAACACAACTCCTCAGTGGTGTGAGCGTTTTGAGATGAGTCGTATATAAGTTCCACTTGTTTGTCAGTGACCGTGTGGCCTAATGGATAAGGCGTCGGACTTCGTATCCGAAGAATTCGTGTTTGATTCCTCTCTCGGTCGGGTTTTTCCAGATCTGAAAAAGAAACATACCGTTTTAGTGTAGCACTTGAGCAGTACGAAACCGTGTGAATGTTGCTGTTGACCATTTTCTGCTTGAAGATGCTCTTGAGCTTGAAACACGCACAACAAGACCGGTGTTAACTAGCGAATTGGTTTGCATATTGCCGTCGCCGCGTGTTTTTGACTGGCACTTGCACATCTAAAATAACGTCGGAAAGTAACTCGTTCGGCTTATGAGTCACATCAAGTATGTGTGTTAATTTTGACGAAACTAGCTCTGCAGGTTGTCATGCAATTCTGTTACCTCTCAGAAATGATTATGAAATAAAAGTGAACTACGTGACGAGTGTGACGTTAGGAAAACATTAGGCAACATGGGGAGGTTCTGTATGGGACCAATCAACCCAAACGAGTACTGTGTGACGTGCTAACCGGCATATACTCACCGAGGCAGCGCGACTAGCTCAGTCGGTAGAACATAAGGCTCTTAATCCCAGGGTCGTGGGTTCGAGCCCCACGTGGGGAGGAACGGAATTTTGTTCCTCTGCAGATGTAACTTACCGTTTTTCTGATTAACGTGATGTAATGGAAATAGCAACTTTAAACTTTGCCTACGTCTCCGTCAGTCGCTACGAAACTGTATTTGAAGGTGAAGGTGATTTTGTAGACATGTGTGAAAGACATGTTCTGAAATGCAAGTGGTGTTATTTGGAGAGCACTTCCTTTACGTGTCAGATGTGTAGCCAAGCAGTAATGGGTCGCCATAGCTGCAAATATTAGACGGTAATATGAAGTGTTGTCAGCTGAAGTCTGATGATCCAGACGACCGTAAGGATGAAGTACGCAAAAGTACCGCTAGGCCGCGCCTCTTTAGCTCAGTGGCAGAGCACTGGTCTAGTAAACCAGGGGTCGTGAGTTCGATCCTCACAGGAGGCAGACGAATTTTGGATATCAGTTGCGCGTCGTGGCCTTATAGCAAACAGTATCTGGGATGACTAACAATTAGCGAGAGGCGTTTTATTAAGAATTACTCTCAGATGTGATTAAGGCGAATGGCGCAGATAAAGCATTTGCCAAAGCGGTGCAGCATAAGGTGGGATGGGACAGTCTGAAATATATTTTATAGATGTATTTCTCACATATCTCAGAGCCTTCCGCGGTTGTCGTCGTCGTCGTCGTCGTCGTCGTCGTCGCCGCCGCCGCCACTTCTGCAGAAGTAGCAATTGGACATCGTAGCAAATGCGGCGAGGGACGCCCTGCCTTACATTTCCGAATGCACAAAGTGTGTGGTTTAGTTTCCCAGTCTATATTTGGTAGGTCTCGTAGCAGGTTGAATGTATCAAATGGGTGGGAAAGAGCAAGGGGCAGCGTCTGTGTAGAACGAAAACACAACTCCTCAGTGGTGTGAGCGTTTTGAGATGAGTCGTATATAAGTTCCACTTGTTTGTCAGTGACCGTGTGGCCTAATGGATAAGGCGTCGGACTTCGTATCCGAAGATTGCGTGTTTGATTCCTCACTCGGTCGTGTTTTTCCAGATCTGAAAAAGAAACATACCGTTTTAGTGTAGCACTTGAGCAGTACGAAACCGTGTGAACGTTGCTGTTGACCATTTTCTGCTTGGAGATGCTCTTGAGCTTGAAACACGCACAACAAGACCGGTGTTAACTAGCGAATTGGTTTGCATATTGCCGTCGCCGCGTGTTTTTGACTGGCACTTGCACATCTAAAATAACGTCGGAAAGTAATTCGTTCGGCTTATGAGTCACATCAAGTATGTGTGTTAATTTTGACGAAACTAGCTCTGCAGGTTGTCATGCAATTCTATTACCTCTCAGAAATGATTATGAAATAAAAGTGAACTACGTGACGAGTGTGACGTTAGGAAAACATTAGGCAACATGGGGAGGTTCTGTATGGGACCAATCAACCCAAACGAGTACTATGTGACGTGCTAACCGGCATATACTCACCGAGGCAGCGCGGCTAGCTCAGTCGGTGGAACATAAGGCTCTTAATCCCAGGGTCGTGGGTTCGAGCCCCACGTGGGGAGGAACGGAATTTTGTTCCTCTGCAGATGTAACTTACCGTTTTTCTGATTAACGTGATGTAATGGAAATAGCAACCTTAAACTTTGCCTACGTCTCCGTCAGTCGCAAGGAAACTGTATTTGAAGGTGAAGGTGATTTTGTAGACATGTGTGAAAGACATGTTCTGAAATGCAAGTGGTGTTATTTGGAGAGCACTTCCTTTACGTGTCAGATGTGTAGCCAAGCAGTAATGGGTCGCCATAGCTGCAAATATTAGACGGTAATATGAAGTGTTGTCAGCTGAAGTCTGATGATCCAGACGACCGTAAGGATGAAGTACGCAAAAGTACCGCTAGGCCGCGCCTCTTTAGCTCAGTGGCAGAGATCTGGTCTAGTAAACCAGGGGTCGTGAGTTCGATCCTCACAGGAGGCAGACGAATTTTGGATATCAGTTGCGCGTCGTGGCCTTCTACCAAACAGTATCTGGGATGACTAACAATTAGCGAGAGGCGTTTTATTAAGAATTACTCTCAGATGTGATTAAGGCGAATGGCGCAGATAAAGCATTTGCCAAAGCGGTACAGCATAAGGTGGGATGGGGCAGTCTGAAATATATTTTATAGATGTATTTCTCACATATCTCAGAGCCTTCCGCGGTTGTCGTCGTCGTCGTCGTCGTCGTCGTCGTCGTCGTCGCCGCCGCCGCCACTTCTGCAGAAGTAGCAAATGCGGCGAGGGACGCCCTGCCTTACATTTCCGAATGCACAAAGTGTGTGGTTTAGTTTCCCAGTCTATATTTGGTAGGTCTCGTAGCAGGTTGAATGTATCAAATGGGTGGGAAAGAGCAAGGGGCAGCGTCTGTGTAGAACGAAAACACAACTCCTCAGTGGTGTGAGCGTTTTGAGATGAGTCGTATATAAGTTCCACTTGTTTGTCAGTGACCGTGTGGCCTAATGGATAAGGCGTCGGACTTCGTATCCGAAGATTGCGTGTTTGATTCCTCTCTCGGTCGTGTTTTTCCAGATCTGAAAAAGAAACATACCGTTTTAGTGTAGCACTTGAGCAGTACGAAACCGTGTGAATGTTGCTGTTGACCATTTTCTGCTTGGAGATGCTCTTCAGCTTAAAACACGCACAACAAGACCGGTGTTAACTAGCGAATTGGTTTGCATATTGCCGTCGCCGCGGGTTTTTGACTGGCACTTGCACATCTAAAATAACGTCGGAAAGTAACTCGTTCGGCTTATGAGTCACATCAAGTATGTGTGTTAATTTTGACGAAACTAGCTCTGCAGGTTGTCATGCAATTCTGTTACCTCTCAGAAATGATTATGAAATAAAAGTGAACTACGTGACGAGTGTGACGTTAGGAAAACATTAGGCAACATGGGGAGGTTCTGTATGGGACCAATCAACCCAAACGAGTACTGTGTGACGTGCTAACCGGCATGTACTCACCGAGGCAGCGCGGCTAGCTCAGTCGGTAGAACATAAGGCTCTTAATACCAAGGTCGTGGGTTCGAGCCCCACGTGGGGAGGAACGGAATTTTGTTCCTCTGCAGATGTAACTTACCGTTTTCTGATTAACGTGATGTAATGGAAATAGCAACTTTAAACTTTGCCTACGTCTCCGTCAGTCGCTACGAAACTGTATTTGAAGGTGAAGGTGATTTTGTAGACATGTGTGAAAGACATGTTCTGAAATGCAAGTGGTGTTAGTTGGAGAGCACTTCGTTTACGTGTCAGATGTGTAGCCAAGCAGTAATGGGTCGCCATAGCTGCAAATATTAGACGGTAATATGAAGTGTTGTCAGCTGAAGTCTGATGATCCAGACGACCGTAAGGATGAAGTACGCAAAAGTACCGCTAGGCCGCGCCTCTTTAGCTCAGTGGCAGAGCACTGGTCTAGTAAACCAGGGATCGTGAGTTCGATCCTCACAGGAGGCAGACGAATTTTGGATATCAGTTGCGCGTCGTGGCCTTATAGCAAACAGTATCTGGGATGACTAACAATTAGCGAGAGGCGCTTTATTAAGAATTACTCTCAGATGTGATTAAGGCGAATGGCGCAGATAAAGCATTTGCCAAAGCGGTACAGCATAAGGTGGGATGGGACAGTCTGAAATATATTTTATAGATGTATTTCTCACATATCTCAGAGCCTTCCGCGGTTGTCGTCGTCGTCGTCGTCGTCGTCGTCGTCGTCGTCGTCGTCGTCGCCGCCGCCGCCACTTCTGCAGAAGTAGCAAATGGACATCGTAGCAAATGCGGCGAGGGACGCCCTGCCTTACATTTCCGAATGCACAAAGTGTGTGGTTTAGTTTCCCAGTCTATATTTGGTAGGTCTCGTAGCAGGTTGAATGTATCAAATGGGTGGGAAAGAGCAAGGGGCAGCGTCTGTGTAGAACGAAAACACAACTCCTCAGTGGTGTGAGCGTTTTGAGATGAGTCGTATATAAGTTCCACTTGTTTGTCAGTGACCGTGTGGCCTAATGGATAAGGCGTCGGACTTCGTATCCGAAGATTGCGTGTTTGATTCCTCTCTCGGTCGTGTTTTTCCAGATCTGAAAAAGAAACATACCGTTTTAGTGTAGCACTTGAGCAGTACGAAACCGTGTGAATGTTGCTGTTGACCATTTTCTGCTTGGAGATGCTCTTCAGCTTAAAACACGCACAACAAGACCGGTGTTAACTAGCGAATTGGTTTGCATATTGCCGTCGCCGCGTGTTTTTGACTGGCACTTGTACATCTAAAATAACGTCGTAAAGTAACTCGTTCGGCTTATGAGTCACATCAAGTATGTGTGTTAATTTTGACGAAACTAGCTCTGCAGGTTGTCATGCAATTCTGTTACCTCTCAGAAATGATTATGAAATAAAAGTGAACTACGTGACGAGTGTGACGTTAGGAAAACATTAGGCAACATGGGGAGGTTCTGTATGGGACCAATCAACCCAAACGAGTACTGTGTGACGTGCTAACCGGCATATACTCACCGAGGCAGCGCGGCTAGCTCAGTCGGTAGAACATAAGGCTCTTAATCCCAGGGTCGTGGGTTGGAGCCCAACGTGGGGAGGAACGGAATTTTGTTCCTCTGCAGATGTAACTTACCGTTTTTCTGATTAACGTGATGTAATGGAAATAGCAACTTTAAACTTTGCCTACGTCTCCGTCAGTCGCTACGAAACTGTATTTGAAGGTGAAGGTGATTTTGTAGACATGTGTGAAAGACATGTTCTGAAATGCAAGTGGTGTTATTTGGAGAGCACTTCGTTTACGTGTCAGATGTGTAGCCAAGCAGTAATGGGTCGCCATAGCTGCAAATATTAGACGGTAATATGAAGTGTTGTTAGCTGAAGTCTGATGATCCAGACGACCGTAAGGATGAAGTACGCAAAAGTACCGCTAGGCCGCGCCTCTTTAGCTCAGTGGCAGAGCACTGGTCTAGTAAACCAGGGGTCGTGAGTTCGATCCTCACAGGAGGCAGACGAATTTTGGATATCAGTTGCGCGTTGTGGCCTTATAGCAAACAGTATCTGGGATGACTAACAATTAGCGAGAGGCGTTTTATTAAGAATTACTCTCAGATGTGATTAAGGCGAATGGCGCAGATAAAGCATTTGCCAAAGCGGTACAGCATAGGGTGGGATGGGACAGTCTGAAATATATTTTATAGATGTATTTCTCACATATCTCAGAGCCTTCCGCGGTTGTCGTCGTCGTCGTCGTCGTCGTCGCCGCCGCCACTTCTGCAGAAGTAGCAAATGGACATCGTAGCAAATGCGGCGAGGGACGCCCTGCCTTACATTTCCGAATGCACAAAGTGTGTGGTTTAGTTTCCCAGTCTATATTTGGTAGGTCTCGTAGCAGGTTGAATGTATCAAATGGGTGGGAAAGAGCAAGGGGCAGCGTCTGTGTAGAACGAAAACACAACTCCTCAGTGGTGTGAGCGTTTTGAGATGAGTCGTATATAAGTTCCACTTGTTTGTCAGTGACCGTGTGGCCGAATGGATAAGGCGTCGGACTTCGTATTCGAAGATTGCGTGTTTGATTCCTCTCTCGGTCGTGTTTTTCCAGATCTGAAAAAGAAACATACCGTTATAGTGTAGCACTTGAGCAGTACGAAACCGAGTGAATGTTGCTGTTGACCATTTTCTGCTTGGAGATGCTCTTCAGCTTAAAACACGCACAACAATACCGGTGTTAACTAGCGAATTGGTTTGCATATTGCCGTCGCCGCGTGTTGTTGACTGGCACTTGCACATCTGAAATAACGTCGGAAAGTAACTCGTTCGGCTTATGAGTCACATCAAGTATGTGTGTTAATTTTGACGAAACTAGCTCTGCAGGTTGTCATGCAATTCTGTTACCTCTCAGAAATGATTATGAAATAAAAGTGAACTACGTGACGAGTGTGACGTTAGGAAAACATTAGGCAACATGGGGAGGTTCTGTATGGGACCAATCAACCCAAACGAGTACTGTGTGACGTGCTAACCGACATATACTCACCGAGGCAGCGCGGCTAGCTCAGTCGGTAGAACATAAGGCTCTTAATCCCAGGGTCGTGGGTTCGAGCTCCACGTGGGGAGGAACGGAATTTTGTTCCTCTGCAGATGTAACTTACCGTTTTTCTGATTAACGTGATGTAATGGAAATAGCAACTTTAAACTTTGCCTACGTCTCCGTCAGGCGCAAGGAAACTGTATTTGAAGGTGAAGGTGATTTTGTAGACATGTGTGAAAGACATGTTCTGAAATGCAAGTGGTGTTATTTGGAGAGCACTTCCTTTACGTGTCAGATGTGTAGCCAAGCAGTAATAGGTCGCCATAGCTGCAAATATTAGACGGTAATATGAAGTGTTGTCAGCTGAAGTCTGATGATCCAGACGACCGTAAGGATGAAGTACGCAAAAGTACCGCTAGCCCGCGCCTCTTTAGCTTAGTGGCAGAGCACTGGTCTAGTAAACCAGGGGTCGTGAGTTCGATCCTCACAGGAGGCAGACGAATTTTGGATATCAGTTGCGCGTCGTGGCCTTATAGCAAACAGTATCTGGGATGACTAACAATTAGCGAGAGGCGTTTTATTAAGAATTACTCTCAGATGTGATTAAGGCGAATGGCGCAGAAAAAGCATTTGCCAAAGCGGTACAGCATAAGGTGGGATGGGACAGTCTGAAATATATTTTATAGATGTATTTCTCACATATCTCAGAGCCTTCCGCGGTTGTCGTCGTCGTCGACGTCGTCGTCGTCGTCGTCGTCGCCGCCGCCGCCACTTCTGCAGAAGTAGCAAATGGACATCGTAGCAAATGCGGCGAGGGACGCCCTGCCTTTCATTTCCGAATGCACAAAGTGTTTGGTTTAGTTTCCCAGTCTATATTTGGTAGGTCTCGTAGCAGGTTGAATGTATCAAATGGGTGGGAAAGAGCAAGGGGCAGCGTCTGTGTAGAACGAAAACACAACTCCTCAGTGGTGTGAGCGTTTTGAGATGAGTCGTATATAAGTTCCACTTGTTTGTCAGTGACCGTGTGGCCTAATGGATAAGGCGTCGGACTTCGTATCCGAAGATTGCGTGTTTGATTCCTCTCTCGGTCGTGTTTTTCCAGATCTGAAAAAGAAACATACCGTTTTAGTGTAGCACTTGAGCAGTACGAAACCGTGTGAATGTTGCTGTTGACCATTTTCTGCTTGGAGATGCTCTTCAGCTTAAAACACGCACAACAAGACCGGTGTTAACTAGCGAATTGGTTTGCATATTGCCGTCGCCGCGGGTTTTTGACTGGCACTTGCACATCTAAAATAACGTCGGAAAGTAACTCGTTCGGCTTATGAGTCACATCAAGTATGTGTGTTAATTTTGACGAAACTAGCTCTGCAGGTTGTCATGCAATTCTGTTACCTCTCAGAAATGATTATGAAATAAAAGTGAACTACGTGACGAGTGTGACGTTAGGAAAACATTAGGCAACATGGGGAGGTTCTGTATGGGACCAATCAACCCAAACGAGTACTGTGTGTCGTGCTAACCGGCATGTACTCACCAAGGCAGCGCGGCTAGCTCAGTCGGTAGAACATAAGGCTCTTAATACCAGGGTCGTGGGTTCGAGCCCCACGTGGGGAGGAACGGAATTTTGTTCCTCTGCAGATGTAACTTACCGTTTTCTGATTAACGTGATGTAATGGAAATAGCAACTTTAAACTTTGCCTACGTCTCCGTCAGTCGCAAGGAAACTGTATTTGAAGGTGAAGGTGATTTTGTAGACATGTGTGAAAGACATGTTCTGAAATGCAAGTGGTGTTAGTTGGAGAGCACTTCCTTTACGTGCCAGATGTGTAGCCAAGCAGTAATGGGTCGCCATAGCTGCAAATATTAGATGGTAATATGAAGTGTTGTCAGCTGAAGTCTGATGATCCAGACGACCGTAAGGATGAAGTACGCAAAAGTACCGCTAGGCCGCGCCTCTTTAGCTCAGTGGCAGAGCACTGGTCTAGTAAACCAGGGGTCGTGAGTTCGATCCTCACAGGAGGCAGACGAATTTTGGATATCAGTTGCGCGTCGTGGCCTTATAGCAAACAGTATCTGGGATGACTAACAATTAGCGAGAGGCGTTTTATTAAGAATTACTCTCAGATGTGATTAAGGCGAATGGCGCAGATAAAGCATTTGCCAAAGCGGTACAGCATAAGGTGGGATGGGACAGTCTGAAATATATTTTATAGATGTATTTCTCACATATCTCAGAGCCTTCCGCGGTTGTCGTCGTCGTCGTCGTCGTCGTCGTCGCCGTCGCCACTTCTGCAGAAGTAGCAAATGGACATCGTAGCAAATGCGGCGAGGGACGCCCTGCCTTACATTTCCGAATGCACAAAGTGTGTGGTTTAGTTTCCCAGTCTATATTTGGTAGGTCTCGTAGCAGGTTGAATGTATCAAATGGGTGGGAAAGAGCAAGGGGCAGCGTCTGTGTAGAACGAAAACACAACTCCTCAGTGGTGTGAGCGTTTTGAGATGAGTCGTATATAAGTTCCACTTGTTTGTCAGTGACCGTGTGGCCTAATGGATAAGGCGTCGGACTTCGTATCCGAAGATTGCGTGTTTGATTCCTCTCTCGGTCGTGTTTTTCCAGATCTGAAAAAGAAACATACCGTTTTAGTGTAGCACTTGAGCAGTACGAAACCGTGTGAACGTTGCTGTTGACCATTTTCTGCTTGGAGATGCTCTTGAGCTTGAAACACGCACAACAAGACCGGTGTTAACTAGCGAATTGGTTTGCATATTGCCGTCGCCGCGTGTTTTTGACTGGCACTTGCACATCTAAAATAACGTCGGAAAGTAACTCGTTCGGCTTATGAGTCACATCAAGTATGTGTGTTAATTTTGACGAAACTAGCTCTGCAGGTTGTCATGCAATTCTGTTACCTCTCAGAAATGATTATGAAATAAAAGTGAACTACGTGACGAGTGTGACGTTAGGAAAACATTAGGCAACATGGGGAGGTTCTGTATGGGACCAATCAACCCAAACGAGTACTATGTGACGTGCTTACCGGCATATACTCACCGAGGCAGCGCGGCTAGCTCAGTCGGTAGAACATAAGGCTCTTAATCCCAGGGTCGTGGGTTCGAGCCCCACGTGGGGAGGAACGGAATTTTGTTCCTCTGCAGATGTAACTTACCATTTTTCTGATTAACGTGATGTAATGGAAATAGCAACTTTAAACTTTGCCTACGTCTCCGTCAGTCGCTACGAAACTGTATTTGAAGGTGAAGGTGATTTTGTAGACATGTGTGAAAGACATGTTCTGAAATGCAAGTGGTGTTATTTGGAGAGCACTTCCTTTACGTGTCAGATGTGTAGCCAAGCAGTAATGGGTCGCCATAGCTGCAAATATTAGACGGTAATATGAAGTGTTGTCAGCTGAAGTCTGATGATCCAGACGACCGTAAGGATGAAGTACGCAAAAGTACCGCTAGGCTGCGCCTCTTTAGCTCAGTGGCAGAGATCTGGTCTAGTAAACCAGGGGTCGTGAGTTCGATCCTCACAGGAGGCAGACGAATTTTGGATATCAGTTGCGCGTCGTGGCCTTATAGCAAACAGTATCTGGGATGACTAACAATTAGCCACAGGCGTTTTATTAAGAATTACTCTCAGATGTGATTAAGGCGAATGGCGCAGATAAAGCATTTGCCAAAGCGGTACAGCATAAGGTGGGATGGGACAGTCTGAAATATATTTTATAGATGTATTTCTCACATATCTCAGAGCCTTCCGCGGTTGTCGTCGTCGTCGTCGTCGTCGTCGCCACTTCTGCAGAAGTAGCAAATGGACATCGTAGCAAATGCGGCGAGGGACGCCCTGCCTTACATTTCCGAATGCACAAAGTGTGTGGTTTAGTTTCCCAGTCTATATTTGGTAGGTCTCGTAGCAGGTTGAATGTATCAAATGGGTGGGAAAGAGCAAGGGGCAGCGTCTGTGTAGAACGAAAACACAACTCCTCAGTGGTGTGAGCGTTTTGAGATGAGTCGTATATAAGTTCCACTTGTTTGTCAGTGACCGTGTGGCCTAATGGATAAGGCGTCGGACTTCGTATCCGAAGATTGCGTGTTTGATTCCTCTCTCGGTCGTGTTTTTCCAGATCTGAAAAAGAAACATACCGTTTTAGTGTAGCACTTGAGCAGTACGAAACCATGTGAACGTTGCTGTTGACCATTTTCTGCTTGGAGATGCTCTTGAGCTTGAAACACGCACAACAAGACCGGTGTTAACTAGCGAATTGGTTTGCATATTGCCGTCGCCGCGTGTTTTTGACTGGCACTTGCACATCTAAAATAACGTCGGAAAGTAACTCGTTCGGCTTATGAGTCACATCAAGTATGTGTGTTAATTTTGACGAAACTAGCTCTGCAGGTTGTCATGCAATTCTGTTACCTCTCAGAAATGATTATGAAATAAAAGTGAACTACGTGACGAGTGTGACGTTAGGAAAACATTAGGCAACATGGGGAGGTTCTGTATGGGACCAATCAACCCAAACGAGTACTATGTGACGTGCTAACCGGCATATACTCACCGAGGCAGCGCGGCTAGCTCAGTCGGTAGAACATAAGGCTCTTAATCCCAGGGTCGTGGGTTCGAGCCCCACGTGGGGAGGAACGGAATTTTGTTCCTCTGCAGATGTAACTTACCGTTTTTCTGATTAACGTGATGTAATGGAAATAGCAACTTTAAACTTTGCCTACGTCTCCGTCAGTCGCTAGGAAACTGTATTTGAAGGTGAAGGTGATTTTGTAGACATGTGTGAAAGACATGTTCTGAAATGCAAGTGGTGTTATTTGGAGAGCACTTCCTTTACGTGTCAGATGTGTAGCCAAGCAGTAATGGGTCGCCATAGCTGCAAATATTAGACGGTAATATGAAGTGTTGTCAGCTGAAGTCTGATGATCCAGACGACCGTAAGGATGAAGTACGCAAAAATACCGCTAGGCTGCGCCTCTTTAGCTCAGTGGCAGAGATCTGGTCTAGTAAACCAGGGGTCGTGAGTTCGATCCTCACAGGAGGCAGACGAATTTTGGATATCAGTTGCGCGTCGTGGCCTTATAGCAAACAGTATCTGGGATGACTAACAATTAGCCACAGGCGTTTTATTAAGAATTACTCTCAGATGTGATTAAGGCGAATGGCGCAGATAAAGCATTTGCCAAAGCGGTACAGCATAAGGTGGGATGGGACAGTCTGAAATATATTTTATAGATGTATTTCTCACATATCTCAGAGCCTTCCGCGGATGTCGTCGTCGTCGTCGTCGTCGTCGTCGTCGTCGTCGTCGCCGCCGCCGCCACTTCTGCAGAAGCAGCAAATGGACATCGTAGCAAATGCGGCGAGGGACGCCATGCCTTACATTTCCGAATGCACAAAGTGTGTGGTATAGTTTCCCAGTCTATATTTGGTAGGTCTCGTAGCAGGTTGAATGTATCAAATGGGTGGGAAAGAGCAAGGGGCAGCGTCTGTGTAGAACGAAAACACAACTCCTCAGTGGTGTGAGCGTTTTGAGATGAGTCGTATATAAGTTCCACTTGTTTGTCAGTGACCGTGTGGCCTAATGGATAAGGCGTCGGACTTCGTATCCGAAGATTGCGTGTTTGATTCCTCTCTCGGTCGTGTTTTTCCAGATCTGGAAAAGAAACATACCGTTTTAGTGTAGCACTTGAGCAGTACGAAACCGTGTGAATGTTGCTGTTGACCATTTTCTGCTTGGAGATGCTCTTCAGCTTAAAACACGCACAACAAGACCGGTGTTAACTAGCGAATTGGTTTGCATATTGCCGTCGCCGCGTGTTTTTGACTGGCACTTGCACATCTAAAATAACGTCGGAAAGTAACTCGTTCGGCTTATGAGTCACATCAAGTATGTGTGTTAATTTTGACGAAACTAGCTCTGCAGGTTGTCATGCAATTCTGTTACCTCTCAGAAATGATTATGAAATAAAAGTGAACTACGTGACGAGTGTGACGTTAGGAAAACATTAGGCAACATGGGGAGGTTCTGTATGGGACCAATCAACCCAAACGAGTACTGTGTGACGTGCTAACCGGCATGTACTCACCGAGGCAGCGCGGCTAGCTCAGTCGGTAGAACATAAGGCTCTTAATCCCAGGGTCGTGGGTTCGAGCCCCACGTGGGGAGGAACGGAATTTTGTTCCTCTGCAGATGTAACTTACCGTTTTCTGATTAACGTGATGTAATGGAAATAGCAACTTTAAACTTTGCCTACGTCTCCGTCAGTCGCTACGAAACTGTATTTGAAGGTGAAGGTGATTTTGTAGACATGTGTGAAAGACATGTTCTGAAATGCAAGTGGTGTTAGTTGGAAAGCACTTCCTTTACGTGCCAGATGTGTAGCCAAGCAGTAATGGGTCGCCATAGCTGCAAATATTAGACGGTAATATGAAGTGTTGTCAGCTGAAGTCTGATGATCCAGACGACCGTAAGGATGAAGTACGCAAAAGTACCGCTACGCCGCGCCTCTTTAGCTCAGTGGCAGAGCACTGGTCTAGTAAACCAGGGGTCGTGAGTTCGATCCTCACAGGAGGCAGACGAATTTTGGATATCAGTTGCGCGTCGTGGCCTTATAGCAAACAGTATCTGGGATGACTAACAATTAGCGAGAGGCGTTTTATTAAGAATTACTCTCAGATGTGATTAAGGCGAATGGCGCAGATAAAGCATTTGCCAAAGCGGTACAGCATAAGGTGGGATGGGACAGTCTGAAATATATTTTATAGATGTATTTCTCACATATCTCAGAGCCTTCCGCGGTTGTCGTCGTCGTCGTCGTCGTCGTCGTCGTCGTCGTCGTCGCCGCCGCCGCCGCCGCCGCCACTTCTGCAGAAGCAGCAAATGGACATCGTAGCAAATGCGGCGAGGGACGCCCTGCCTTACATTTCCGAATGCACAAAGTGTGTGGTATAGTTTCCCAGTCTATATTTGGTAGGTCTCGTAGCAGGTTGAATGTATCAAATGGGTGGGAAAGAGCAAGGGGCAGCGTCTGTGTAGAACGAAAACACAACTCCTCAGTGGTGTGAGCGTTTTGAGATGAGTCGTATATAAGTTCCACTTGTTTGTCAGTGACCGTGTGGCCTAATGGATAAGGCGTCGGACTTCGTATCCGAAGATTGCGTGTTTGATTCCTCTCTCGGTCGTGTTTTTCCAGATCTGAAAAAGAAACATACCGTTTTAGTGTAGAACTTGAGCAGTACGAAACCATGTGAATGTTGCTGTTGACCATTTTCTGCTTGGAGATGCTATTCAGCTTAAAACACGCACAACAAGACCGGTGTTAACTAGCGAATTGGTTTGCATATTGCCGTCGCCGCGTGTTTTTGACTGGCACTTGCACATCTAAAATAACGTCGGAAAGTAACTCGTTCGGCTTATGAGTCACATCAAGTATGTGTGTTAATTTTGACGAAACTAGCTCTGCAGGTTGTCATGCAATTCTGTTACCTCTCAGAAATGATTATGAAATAAAAGTGAACTACGTGACGAGTGTGACGTTAGGAAAACATTAGGCAACATGGGGAGGTTCTGTATGGGACCAATCAACCCAAACGAGTACTGTGTGACGTGCTAACCGGCATGTACTCACCGAGGCAGCGCGGATAGCTCAGTCGGTAGAACATAAGGCTCTTAATACCAGGGTCGTGGGTTCGAGCCCCACGTGGGGAGGAACGGAATTTTGTTCCTCTGCAGATGTAACTTACCGTTTTCTGATTAACGTGATGTAATGGAAATAGCAACTTTAAACTTTGCCTACGTCTCCGTCAGTCGCTACGAAACTGTATTTGAAGGTGAAGGTGATTTTGTAGACATGTGTGAAAGACATGTTCTGAAATGCAAGTGGTGTTAGTTGGAGAGCACTTCCTTTACGTGTCAGATGTGTAGCCAAGCAGTAATGGGTCGCCATAGCTGCAAATATTAGACGGTAATATGAAGTGTTGTCAGCTGAAGTCTGATGATCCAGACGACCGTAAGGATGAAGTACGCAAAAGTACCGCTAGGCCACGCCTCTTTAGCTCAGTGGCAGAGCACTGGTCTAGTAAACCAGGGGTCGTGAGTTCGATCCTCACAGGAGGCAGACCAATTTTGGATATCAGTTGCGCGTCGTGGCCTTATAGCAAACAGTATCTGGGATGACTAACAATTAGCGGGAGGCGTTTTATTAAGAATTACTCTCAGATGTGATTAAGGCGAATGGCGCAGATAAAGCATTTGCCAAAGCGGTACAGCATAAGGTGGGATGGGACAGTCTGAACTATATTTTATAGATGTATTTCTCACATATCTCAGAGCCTTCCGCGGTTGTCGTCGTCGTCGTCGTCGTCGTCGTCGTCGTCGTCGTCGTCGTCGCCACTTCTGCAGAAGTAGCAAATGGACATCGTAGCAAATGCGGCGAGGGACGCCCTGCCTTACATTTCCGAATGCACAAAGTGTGTGGTTTAGGTTCCCAGTCTATATTTGGTAGGTCTCGTAGCAGGTTGAATGTATCAAATGGGTGGGAAAGAGCAAGGGGCAGCGTCTGTGTAGAACGAAAACACAACTCCTCAGTGGTGTGAGCGTTTTGAGATGAGTCGTATATAAGTTCCACTTGTTTGTCAGTGACCGTGTGGCCTAATGGATAAGGCGTCGGACTTCGTATCCGAAGATTGCGTGTTTGATTCCTCTCTCGATCGTGTTTTTCCAGATCTGAAAAAGAAACATACCGTTTTAGTGTAGCACTTGAGCAGTACGAAACCGAGTGAATGTTGCTGTTGACCATTTTCTGCTTGGAGATGCTCTTCAGCTTAAAACACGCACAACAATACCGGTGTTAACTAGCGAATTGGTTTGCATATTGCCGTCGCCGCGTGTTTTTGACTGGCACTTGCACATCTAAAATAACGTCGGAAAGTAACTCGTTCGGCTTATGAGTCACATCAAGTATGTGTGTTAATTTTGACGAAACTAGCTCTGCAGGTTGTCATGCAATTCTGTTACCTCTCAGAAATGATTATGAAATAAAAGTGAACTACGTGACGAGTGTGACGTTAGGAAAACATTAGGCAACATGGGGAGGTTCTGTATGGGACCAATCAACCCAAACGAGTACCGTGTGACGTGCTAACCGGCACATACTCACTGAGGCAGCGCGGCTAGCTCAGTCGGTAGAACATAAGGCTCTTAATCCCAGGGTCGTGGGTTGGAGCCCAACGTGGGGAGGAACGGAATTTTGTTCCTCTGCAGATGTAACTTACCGTTTTTCTGATTAACGTGATGTAATGGAAATAGCAACTTTAAACTTTGCCTACGTCTCCGTCAGTCGCTACGAAACTGTATTTGAAGGTGAAGGTGATTTTGTAGACATGTGTGAAAGACATGTTCTGAAATGCAAGTGGTGTTATTTGGAGAGCACTTCCTTTACGTGTCAGATGTGTAGCCAAGCAGTAATGGGTCGCCATAGCTGCAAATATTAGACGGTAATATGAAGTGTTGTTAGCTGAAGTCTGTTGATCCAGACGACCGTAAGGATGAAGTACGCAAAAGTACCGCTAGGCCGCGCCTCTTTAGCTCAGTGGCAGAGCACTGGTCTAGTAAACCAGGGGTCGTGAGTTCGATCCTCACAGGAGGCAGACGAATTTTGGATATCAGTTGCGCGTTGTGGCCTTATAACAAACAGTATCTGGGATGACTAACAATTAGCGAGAGGCGTTTTATTAAGAATTAATCTCAGATGTGATTAAGGCGAATGGCGCAGATAAAGCATTTGCCAAAGCGGTACAGCATAAGGTGGGATGGGACAGTCTGAAATATATTTTATAGATGTATTTCTCACATATCTCAGAGCCTTCCGCGGTTGTCGTCGTCGTCGTCGTCGTCGTCGTCGTCGTCGTCTTCGTCGTCGCCGCCGCCGCCACTTCTGCAGAAGTAGCAAATGGACATCGTAGCAAATGCGGCGAGGGACGCCCTGCCTTACATTTCCGAATGCACAAAGTGTGTGGTTTAGTTTCCCAGTCTATATTTGGTAGGTCTCGTAGCAGGTTGAATGTATCAAATGGGTGGGAAAGAGCAAGGGGCAGCGTCTGTGTAGAACGAAAACACAACTCCTCAGTGGTGTGAGCGTTTTGAGATGAGTCGTATATAAGTTCCACTTGTTTGTCAGTGACCGTGTGGCCTAATGGATAAGGCGTCGGACTTCGTATCCGAAGATTGCGTGTTTGATTCCTCTCTCGATCGTGTTTTTCCAGATCTGAAAAAGAAACATACCGTTTTAGTGTAGCACTTGAGCAGTACGAAACCGAGTGAATGTTGCTGTTGACCATTTTCTGCTTGGAGATGCTCTTCAGCTTAAAACACGCACAACAATACCGGTGTTAACTAGCGAATTGGTTTGCATATTGTCGTCGCCGCGTGTTTTTGACTGGCACTTGCACATCTAAAATAACGTCGGAAAGTAACTCGTTCGGCTTATGAGTCACATCAAGTATGTGTGTTAATTTTGACGAAACTAGCTCTGCAGGTTGTCATGCAATTCTGTTACCTCTCAGAAATGATTATGAAATAAAAGTGAACTACGTGACGAGTGTGACGTTAGGAAAACATTAGGCAACATGGGGAGGTTCTGTATGGGACCAATCAACCCAAACGAGTACTGTGTGACGTGCTAACCGGCATATACTCACCGAGGCAGCGCGGCTAGCTCAGTCGGTAGAACATAAGGCTCTTAATCCCAGGGTCGTGGGTTCGAGCTCCACGTGGGGAGGAACGGAATTTTGTTCCTCTGCAGATGTAACTTACCGTTTTTCTGATTAACTTGATGTAATGGAAATAGCAACTTTAAACTTTGCCTACGTCTCCGTCAGTCGCAAGGAAACTGTATTTGAAGGTGAAGGTGATTTTGTAGACATGTGTGAAAGACATGTTCTGAAATGCAAGTGGTGTTATTTGGAGAGCACTTCCTTTACGTGTCAGATGTGTAGGCAAGCAGTAATGGGTCGCCATAGCTGCAAATATTAGACGGTAATATGAAGTGTTGTCAGCTGAAGTCTGATGATCCAGACGACCGTAAGGATGAAGTACGCAAAAGTACCGCTAGGCCGCGCCTCTTTAGCTTAGTGGCAGAGCACTGGTCTAGTAAACCAGGGGTCGTGAGTTCGATCCTCACAGGAGGCAGACGAATTTTGGATATCAGTTGCGCGTCGTGGCCTTATAGCAAACAGTATCTGGGATGACTAACAATTAGCGAGAGGCGTTTTATTAAGAATTACTCTCAGATGTGATTAAGGCGAATGGCGCAGAAAAAGCATTTGCCAAAGCGGTACAGCATAAGGTGGGATGGGACAGTCTGAATTATATTTTATAGATGTATTTCTCACATATCTCACAGCCTTCCGCGGTTGTCGTCGTCGTCGTCGTCGTCGTCGTCGTCGTCGTCGTCGCCGCTGCCGCCACTTCTGCAGAAGTAGCAATTGGACATCGTAGCAAATGCGGCGAGGGACGCCCTGCCTTACATTTCCGAATGCACAAAGTGTGTGGTTTAGTTTCCCAGTCTATATTTGGTAGGTCTCGTAGCAGGTTGAATGTATCAAATGGGTGGGAAAGAGCAAGGGGCAGCGTCTGTGTAGAACGAAAACACAACTCCTCAGTGGTGTGAGCGTTTTGAGATGAGTCGTATATAAGTTCCACTTGTTCGTCAGTGACCGTGTGGCCTAATGGACAGAGTTGCGAGTCAGCCGCCGAGCGGGACGGACGTGTGGCGGAGCTGGACGTCTGGCTGTAGTAAACACAGGCTGAGTCGCTGCGTTTGAGGTTAGTGGTGCTGCTAAGCCGCTATTCGTGTTGCACTTGTATTCATGAAGATCTAGAATGAATAGGTCGAATTATTTGAGGAAAGACACAATCAAGTTTACTTTCGATCGAAATTTCGTTCGACCTAAAGCATTTGAAATTAAAGCATGGTTTATCGAAAAAGTATTGATTAACGGTGATGATGTTGTCGGAGTTTATCTCTCGTTTGTGACAAATGCTGTGTATCTGAAGATGAAAAGTCCAGAATTATGTAGTTCCATTGTGGATCGTTGCGGAGGTAGCGTGAAGTTTAATCATTCTGATGGGAATGTGAGTGACGTTGCTGTTAGTCATGCTGGGTACGGGATTCGTACGATCAGAGTGTTTGAGCTCCCTTTTGAAATTCCGCCCGAAGAACTTAATGTTGCCCTTCGGCCTTATGGCAGAATTATTTCCAATGTGGCAGAAAGGTGGTCTGAAGCTCATATGTTTCCTGTCTTGAACGGCGTAAGGCAAATTAAGATTGAATTACAGAAGCATGTCCCCTCTTATCTTAATATTTGTGGGTATCGTGCTTTGATTATTTATGATGGGCAACCGCGGACTTGCGCTTTATGCAATTCCACGGAACACATTCGTGCAGAATGTTCACGGAGGCGTGTCCCGCAGTTACCGCGTGACGAGATGCCGAGTTCCGGCCCTGTTGTTGGTATGAAGTTGTCATACGCTGCCGCTGCTGACTTCCGCAGCCGAGGCGAGTCGGTGCCGCCTGTGCGCGGGGAGCCTGCTGCCTCGCGGGCGGTTGTCGATGATACTCCGGCTTCAAGCTCTAGATTTGCGGATGGTCTGCCGATCAGCTCCGCGCCCCTCGAATCTATGCCGACGCCAACTTTTTCCAACTCTCCCACTGTGGTTGCTCGTTCTTCCGCGGACTCGGCCGAAGATCCCCAAATACCCGCAACGGAGGTTTCCTTGCGTCGTCAGGATTCCCACCAACGTGAGGATATTGCCACTAGCTTCCGAGGAGTGGACGCTCCAGGCATCCACTCTGCGGGAACTATGAACGAAGATAGCAATCTGGACATTGGTTTCACGTTGGCGCCCACAGAAGACACTTGCGTCAAGGAAACCACAACGAGCGATAGTGTAGAATTGGAGACTGGGTTGCTACCAGTGGGAGCCATGGAAAAAGATGCGCCTCCTTCTGCCGTTGTGGAATGCGATACGCGGACTTTTGTCCGAAAAAAGGAACAGGCGCCGTCAGACGTATCATCCGGTACTTCTCCTGACAGGTCGCAAACTTCATCTCCTGCTAGATCGCCGAAGAGATCTTCGAAGAAAGGCAAGAAGAGGAGATTGGCACACAAAGCAGCAGAGAGTTTAGCTCCTGCATTGCGGGAAAAGTTAAAACATTTAAGGGATAATGAACGACTACGAGAACAATGCCCAGTAGCACGAGTTAACGAGTGTACTGAAGCGGAGATGAGTCGTGCCGATGCAGATGATCTTCAACAACAACCTCGCGCACCGCTTGGCGTCGCAGGTTTGCAGACCGGCACTACTATGGATTTAGACCGAACTGTCTCAGGCAAAGGACTTGATTGGGCCGATGCCCAAGAAGATCGCACCGACCACGGAATGGAGATGGACCTGACACATGCTAGTGGCATTTAATTTTTTTTTTAATGTCTATTTTTCTTTCTGACAGACAGAATGGAATGGTACAGACGTGACTCTGCATGGGGTATACTTCATTAGCCAATTTCTTTTACCTGCACCTATGCCAACGGAACTGACATATAATGTGACCACGATCAATATAAATCGTATTCGCAGTGAAACGAAAGTCGCTTCTTTAAAAGATTTCCTTTACCAGTCGGATACTGATATAGCCCTCCTACAGGAATTTAATGTCCACAACTTTTATGTCCCAGGTTTTCAAGAGATTTTAAATATTGCACCGGAAGCCACATGTGGGACTGCGATCCTTGTCAAAGATGGTATTGATGTGAAGGATATCTGTCTGTTAGAAAATGGGAGGGGCATCAGTTGTAAAATTTTTACTACTACTGTTTTAAATGTATATGTCCCCTCTGGTAACAACGCTAGAGATGATAGGGCTAATTTTTTTAAGAACGATATGGTCTATTTACTTAAGGGGAATCCGGCGGAAGCTTTAATCGGTGGTGACTTTAATTGTGTACTTCACAAAAAGGATCAGCGACCAAATTTTAACTTCTCCAGGGAACTGGCGGCTTTGGTGACAAACATGAAGTGGACAGACGTGTGGGAAAGCAAATACCCCACGTTAGTCAAATTTACGTACATCAGTAGTCGCTCGCAAATCAGAATAGACAGAATATACGTCACAGCAAACCTGGAAAATAAAATCAGTAGTATCGAAGTAATTCCCACTACCTTTTCGGACCATCTCGCAGTGAAATGCAGCATTCGGTTTCAGAAGCAAGGAACGTATTGGGGTCGCCCCTTATGGAAGCTGAATACCCATATGTTGTTCGAGGGTGCCCTATCAAGAACAGTAGCGGAGGTATGGCAGGCTGCTCTACGTATGCGCCATAAATACAGCTCTCGCCTTGCGTGGTGGACCTCATGTGCTAAAAAGAAATTGAGATCATCTCTAATAGCTTACGGGAGGGAGCGAGCGATGTGGTCTCGCAATACCGTTGAATTTTACTATACATGCTTAAGGGAACTATCAGCTCAGCAGATGACTGATGAGGTTTTCATTGAAATAAAGAAGATCAAGGCTCACCTCATAAGTCTCAAGCGACAACAGCTGGAGGGTTTAAAAATTAAATCTCGTGTCCCGACAACGGTGGAGGACGAAAACACATCGCTGTACCACTTACTCGAACATGAAAGAAATAGAAGACGAGCGTTTATTGCTTGTCTTAGAGTGGGCGATAACCGGGTGCTGACGGAACACTCTGACATTTTAAATGCAGTTTATGGATTTTATCGTACGTTATATACTGATACCCGGTATAATCTAGACTGTGCGAACGATTTGCTACGAACTACAGGTATCGACAACGTTATCAATGACGAGGACAATGTGTCCCTTACCACTGCGATCACATGTGAGGAGGTGTTTGATATACTTAAATATTCGCCTACCCGTAAGTCCCCAGGGCCTGATGGCTTGCCTGTAGAGTTTTATTGTAAATTTTGGCCTCTCATCGGTAATCAATTCACAGAAGTGATAAATGAAGTGTTGCAAGGTGTTACTGTTCCACGCGAGTTCAAAGAAAGCGTAACTGTGCTAATACCAAAGGGAAGGAACGCGACAGTTAAAGATCTCAATCAATTGAGACCAATATGTTTGATGAACTCGGATTATAAAATAATTGCACGTGTACTGAAGGAAAGACTGAGACCTCTAATGGAGAAGATCATAGGTGACCACCAAACCTGTCTCTCGGGGCGGAATATTTTTAAAACTGTTTGTGAATATAGGGATGTCTCTGCAATTTTTGCAACGTCATCCTCACCAGGAGGCCTTGCCTTTATCGACTTCTCAAAGGCTTTTGACAGGGTCAACCACTTATTTTTGTTCAGAACGTTGACCTATGTGGGTTTTAGTCCACATTTTGTGCAAGTTTTAATTAACATTGTTGAAGGCATCCAAACACAAGTGTCTGTAAATGGGCATTTCACTCCACCCATTGAAATTCGCAACGGCGTCCCGCAGGGAAGTCCTTTGTCAATGCTCCTGTATGTTGTTGCACTGGAGCCTTTACTAAGGAGACTCGATGTCGATCTTGAGGGCATCACGATATCTGGCGTTAACAACGTCACCAATGCATATGCTGATGACGTTGGAGTGGTTATTCGTAGTAACGAAGATTTAGAGAAATTAACTACGAATATTCAGATCTTTTGTGAAGCTACAGGCGCTAGGGTTAACGAGGTGAAGAGTTCGTTCTTAAATCTTAAAGGTCTTCAAGATGTCCGTTTGGAATGGGCACGCTCCGTCGATCGTCACACCGCTCTGGGTGTCACCTTTTACCGATGTCCGCTTCAGACCATGACCTACAATTGGAAGAAAGTACTGGATACAATCAGAGGAGCCACAATACTCAATCAGACCAGACATCTGAACGTTAAACAACGAATCAGAATAATTAATTGGTCCATTTTATCAAAAGCTATATATATAGGTCAAATATTGCCAGTTTCGAAACCCATTGCCAAACGTATAATGAGTATCATTTGCCGATTTATATGGACAGGGAATATTTTTAGAGTAGCAGTCGGTACAGTTACGTTACCTTCCGCTGAAGGTGGCCTAGGTTTAACAGATATATGGTGGAAGACTACGGCGTTATATATAAAGAGGACCCTACAAATTATAGAAAAACATCCACATAGTATTACAGCCAGGCTGTATCGACTCCTACAGCCAGAAAATTTACGTCCACCCATAAATATAGGCGGAATTAATTATAAATTGAAATATATTCGCCAGTTCTTTTTAGAGATTAGCTACATGGACAGTATTGTCACGAATCCACAATCAAGGAATTGCAGGAAATTAATGGAACTCTTAACAACGAAAGAACATGTCAACAAAATGGAGTGCAGATATCCCGACAAAGACTGGAAAAGAATTTGGAAAAATATTAGTAATCGTGAACTGTCTTCCGACATTCAGGCAACCTGGTACCGAGTTGTTAATAACGTAGTTTCCACTAACGAAAAGTTGCACTCCATTGGTCTTAGTGACACGATTGTGTGCACCCGATGTGACGCAGTTGACACATTGATCCACCGCTTTCTTTGTGGCGGATACGCCGAAATATGGAGGGGACTCCAACGGCGGGTAGCCTTTATAACCAGAACTGTTAGTACTGAGATCAATGTTGAAAAATTACTCTTCCCCGATGGTGTTTTCTTCCCTGTCCAGAAAACCAATGCTGTGTTGTGGTTGTTTGGCAATTATGTACATTACGTTATATCTGAACACGGCAATGACCGTGTTTTAGAATACGAATTATACGAACGAGCAAAATATTATCAGATATGTACGCGCAGGGACCACAAAAAAACTTTTGGTAACATGTTACACATTCTGTTTCAGAGACAAGGGATTGGATAAACATCTTAATAGCCCTCGTCTACGAAAAATGTAGTCACAGGCCAAAGTAGGGGATCGCTGTTGAGGGTGAAGTACGGTGGGGACTTCGTGTGCCCCAGGGCCGCTACGGTAGCCGTGAAGGCCTCGGACAGAACCCCGAAACGGCACTGCGGCTTCACACTTACTGCTGGATGAACCCCATATCTCCAGCACCTACTTTCATCTATGATGATTTTCCAGGATCTCGGTAATATCGGAAGGTGGTTTCGTTGCACACAATGCAGTGGACGCTTCTTGCACGTGTTCCTCAGTTACAATCTTTCTATTTTTGTTTAATTTTTTTTCAGTATGAAGCAAGAGTGACAATTTATTAATTCCCAAGAAGCCTTAATTTTTCAATTTTCAGTTCTACGGAGGAGAAGCCTCACATGGCGAAGAAGCCAAACATCATTTCATTTCCCTAACTATCACAGTAAATTTGAAAAAAAAAATCAGTCGATATAGCATAGAAGCTCGCCGAAGAAGGCATAAAAGGAGAGCGAATGGATGGGCTGTGTGGGGAGAAGGGAGGCCCACAGAAAAAGAAAAAAAAAAAAAAATGGATAAGGCGTCGGACTTCGTATCCGAAGATTGCGTGTTTGATTCCTCTCTCGGTCGTGTTTTTCCAGATCTGAAAAAGAAACATACCGTTTTAGTGTAGCACTTGAGCAGTACGAAACCGTGTGAACGTTGCTGTTGACCATTTTCTGCTTGGAAATGCTCTTGAGCTTGAAACACGCACAACAAGACCGGTGTTAACTAGCGAATTGGTTTGCATATTGCCGTCGCCGCGTGTTTTTGACTGGCACTTGCACATCTAAAATAACGTCGGAAAGTAACTCGTTCGGCTTATGAGTCACATCAAGTATGTGTGTTAATTTTGACGAAACTAGCTCTGCAGGTTGTCATGCAATTCTGTTACCTCTCAGAAATGATTATGAAATAAAAGTGAACTACGTGACGAGTGTGACGTTAGGAAAACATTAGGCAACATGTGGAGGTTCTGTATGGGACCAATCAACCCAAACGAGTACTGTGTGACGTGCTAACCGGCACATACTCACCGAGGCAGCGCGGCTAGCTCAGTCGGTAGAACATAAGGCTCTTAATCCCAGGGTCGTGGGTTGGAGCCCAACGTGGGGAGGAACGGAATTTTGTTCCTCTGCAGATGTAACTTACCGTTTTTCTGATTAACGTGATGTAATGGAAATAGCAACTTTAAACTTTGCCTACGTCTCCGTCAGTCGCTACGAAACTGTATTTGAAGGTGAAGGTGATTTTGTAGACATGTGTGAAAGACATGTTCTGAAATGCAAGTGGTGTTATTTGGAGAGCACTTCGTTTACGTGTCAGATGTGTAGGCAAGCAGTAATGGGTCGCCATAGCTGCAAATATTAGACGGTAATATGAAGTGTTGTCAGCTGAAGTCTGATGATCCAGACGACCGTAAGGATGAAGTACGCAAAAGTACCGCTAGGCCGCGCCTCTTTAGCTCAGTGGCAGAGCACTGGTCTAGTAAACCAGGGGTCGTGAGTTCGATCCTCACAGGAGGCAGACGAATTTTGGATATCAGTTGCGCGTTGTGGCCTTATAGCAAACAGTATCTGGGATGACTAACAATTAGCGAGAGGCGTTTTATTAAGAATTACTCTCAGATGTGATTAAGGCGAATGGCGCAGATAAAGCATTTGCCAAAGCGGTACAGCATAAGGTGGGATGGGACAGTCTGAAATATATTTTATAGATGTATTTCTCACATATCTCAGAGCCTTCCGCGGTTGTCGTCGTCGTCGTCGTCGTCGTCGTCGTCGTCGTCGTCGTCGTCGTCGCCGCCGCCGCCGCCGCCACTTCTGCAGAAGTAGCAAATGGACATCGTAGCAAATGCGGCGAGGGACGCCCTGCCTTACATTTCCGAATGCACAAAGTGTGTGGTTTAGTTTCCCAGTCTATATTTGGTAGGTCTCGTAGCAGGTTGAATGTATCAAATGGGTGGGAAAGAGCAAGGGGCAGCGTCTGTGTAGAACGAAAACACAACTCCTCAGTGGTGTGAGCGTTTTGAGATGAGTCGTATATAAGTTCCACTTGTTTGTCAGTGACCGTGTGGCCTAATGGATAAGGCGTCGGACTTCGTATCCGAAGATTGCGTGTTTGATTCCTCTCTCGGTCGTGTATTTCCAGATCTGAAAAAGAAACATACCGTTTTAGTGTAGCACTTGAGCAGTACGAAACCGTGTGAATGTTGCTGTTGACCATTTTCTGCTTGGAGATGCTCTTCAGCTTAAAACACGCACAACAAGACCGGTGTTAACTAGCGAATTGGTTTGCATATTGCCGTCGCCGCGTGTTTTTGACTGGCACTTGCACATCTAAAATAACGTCGGAAAGTAACTCGTTCGGCTTATGAGTCACATCAAGTATGTGTGTTAATTTTGACGAAACTAGCTCTGCAGGTTGTCATGCAATTCTGTTACCTCTCAGAAATGATTATGAAATAAAAGTGAACTACGTGACGAGTGTGACGTTAGGAAAACATTAGGCAACATGGGAGGTTCTGTATGGGACCAATCAACCCAAACGAGTACTGTGTGACGTGCTAAATGGCATATACTCACCGAGGCAGCGCGGCTAGCCCAGTCGGTAGAACATAAGGCTCTTAATCCCAGGGTCGTGGGTTCGAGCCCCACGTGGGGAGGAACGGAATTTTGTTCCTCTGCAGATGTAACTTACCGTTTTTCTGATTAACGTGATGTAATGGAAATAGCAACTTTAAACTTTGCCTACGTCTCCGTCAGTCGCTACGAAACTGTATTTGAAGGTGAAGGTGATTTTGTAGACATGTGTGAAAGACATGTTCTGAAATGCAAGTGGTGTTATTTGGAGAGCACTTCCTTTACGTGTCAGATGTGTAGGCAAGCAGTAATGGGTCGCCATAGCTGCAAATATTAGACGGTAATATGAAGTGTTGTCAGCTGAAGTCTGATGATCCAGACGACCGTAAGGATGAAGTACGCAAAAGTACCGCTAGGCCGCGCCTCCTTAGCTCAGTGGCGGAGCACTGGTCTAGTAAACCAGGGGTCTTGAGTTCGATCCTCACAGGAGGCAGACGAATTTTGGATATCAGTTGTGCGTCGTGGCCTTATAGCAAACAGTATCTGGGATGACTAACAATTAGCGAGAGGCGTTTTATTAAGAATTACTCTCAGATGTGATTAAGGCGAATGGCGCAGATAAAGCATTTGCCAAAGCAGTACAGCATAAGGTGGGATGGGACAGTCTGAAATATATTTTATAGATGTATTTCTCACATATCTCAGAGCCTTCCGCGGTTGTCGTCGTCGTCGTCGTCGTCGTCGTCGTCGTCGTCGTCGTCGTCGTCGTCGTCGTCGTCGTCGTCGTCGCCGCCGCCGCCGCCACTTCTGCAGAAGTAGCAAATGGATATCGTAGCAAATGCGGCGAGGGACGCCCTGCCTTACATTTCCGAATGCACAAAGTGTGTTGTTTAGTTTCCCAGTCTATATTTGGTTGGTCTCGTAGCAGGTTGAATGTATCAAATGGTGGGAAAGAGCAAGGGGCAGCGTCTGTGTAGAACGAAAACACAACTCCTCAGTGGTGTGAGCGTTTTGAGATGAGTCGTATATAAGTTCCACTTGTTTGTCAGTGACCGTGTGGCCTAATGGATAAGGCGTCGGACTTCGTATCCGAAGATTGCGTGTTTGATTCCTCTCTCGGTCGTGTTTTTCCAGATCTGAAAAAGAAACATACCGTTTTAGTGTAGCACTTGAGCAGTACGAAACCGTGTGAATGTTGCTGTTGACCATTTTCTGCTTGGAGATGCTCTTCAGCTTAAAACACGCACAACAAGACCGGTGTTAACTAGCGAATTGGTTTGCATATTGCCGTCGCCGCGTGTTTTTGACTGGCACTTGCACATCTAAAATAACGTCGGAAAGTAACTCGTTCGGCTTATGAGTCACATCAAGTATGTGTGTTAATTTTGACGAAACTAGCTCTGCAGGTTGTCATGCAATTCTGTTACCTCTCAGAAATGATTATGAAATAAAAGTGAACTACGTGACGAGTGTGACGTTAGGAAAACGTTAGGCAACATGGGGAGGTTCTGTATGGGACCAATCAACCCAAACGAGTACTGTGTGACGTGCTAACTGGCATATACTCACCGAGGCAGCGCGGCTAGCTCAGTCGGTAGAACATAAGGCTCTTAATCCCAGGGTCGTGGGTTCGAGCCCCACGTGGGGAGGAACGGAATTTTGTTCCTCTGCAGATGTAACTTACCGTTTTTCTGATTAACGTGATGTAATGGAAATAGCAACTTTAAACTTTGCCTACGTCTCCGTCAGTCGCTACGAAACTGTATTTGAAGGTGAAGTTGATTTTGTAGACATGTGTGAAAGACATGTTCTGAAATGCAAGTGGTGTTAGTTGGAGAGCACTTCCTTTACGTGTCAGATGTGTAGCCAAGCAGTAATGGGTCGCCATAGCTGCAAATATTAGACGGTAATATGAAGTGTTGTCAGCTGAAGTCTGATGATCCAGACGACCGTAAGGATGAAGTACGCAAAAGTACCGCTAGGCCGCGCCTCTTTAGCTCAGTGGCAGAGCACTGGTCTAGTAAACCAGGGGTCGTGAGTTCGATCCTCACAGGAGGCAGACGAATTTTGGATATCAGTTGCGCGTCGTGGCCTTATAGCAAACAGTATCTGGGATGACTAACAATTAGCAAGAGGCGTTTTAGTAAGAATTACTCTCAGATGTGATTAAGGCGAATGGCGCAGATAAAGCATTTGCCAAAGCGGTACAGCATAAGGTGGGATGGGACAGTCTGAAATATATTTTATAGATGTATTTCTCACATATCTCAGAGCCTTCCGCGGTTGTCGTCGTCGTCGTCGTCGTCGTCGTCGTCGTCGTCGCCACTTCTGCAGAAGTAGCAAATGGACATCGTAGCAAATGCGGCGAGGGACGCCCTGCCTTACATTTCCGAATGCACAAAGTGTGTGATTTAGTTTCCCAGTCTATATTTGGTAGGTCTCGTAGCAGGTTGAATGTATCAAATGGGTGGGAAAGAGCAAGGGGCAGCGTCTGTGTAGAACGAAAACACAACTCCACAGTGGTGTGAGCGTTTTGAGATGAGTCGTATATAAGTTCCACTTGTTTGTCAGTGACCGTGTGACCTAATGGATAAGGCGTCGGACTTCGTATCCGAAGATTGCGTGTTTGATTCCTCTCTCGGTCGTGTTTTTCCAGATCTGAAAAAGAAACATACCGTTTTAGTGTAGCACTTGAGCATTACGAAACCGTGTGAATGTTGCTGTTGACCATTTTCTGCTTGGAGATGCTCTTCAGCTTAAAACACGCACAACAAGACCGGTATTAACTAGCGAATTGGTTTGCATATTGCCGTCGCCGCGGGTTTTTGACTGGCACTTGCACATCTAAAATAACGTCGGAAAGTAACTCGTTCGGCTTATGAGTCACATCAAGTATGTGTGTTAATTTTGACGAAACTAGCTCTGCAGGTTGTCATGCAATTCTGTTACCTCTCAGAAATGATTATGAAATAAAAGTGAACTACGTGACGAGTGTGACGTTAGGAAAACATTAGGCAACATGGGGAGGTTCTGTATGGGACCAATCAACCCAAACGAGTACTGTGTGACGTGCTAACCGGCATATACTCACCGAGGCAGCGCGGCTAGCTCAGTCGGTAGAACATAAGGCTCTTAATCCCAGGGTCGTGGGTTCGAGCCCCACGTGGGGAGGAACGGAACTTTGTTCCTCTGCAGATGTAACTTACCGTTTTTCTGATTAACGTGATGTAATGGAAATAGCAACTTTAAACTTTGCCTACGTCTCCGTCAGTCGCAAGGAAACTGTATTTGAAGGTGAAGGTGATTTTGTAGACATGTGTGAAAGACATGTTCTGAAATGCAAGTGGTGTTATTTGGAGAGCACTTCGTTTACGTGTCAGATGTGTAGCCAAGCAGTAATGGGTCGCCATAGCTGCAAATATTAGACGGTAATATGAAGTGTTGTCAGCTGAAGTCTGATGATCCAGACGACCGTAAGGATGAAGTACGCAAAAGTACCGCTAGGCTGCGCCTCTTTAGCTCAGTGGCAGAGCACTGCTCTAGTAAACCAAGGGTCGTGAGTTCGATCCTCACAGGAGGCAGACGAATTTTGGATATCAGTTGCGCGTCGTGGCCTTATAGCAAACAGTATCTGGGATGACTAACAATTAGCGAGAGGCGTTTTATTAAGAATTACTCTCAGATGTGATTAAGGCGAATGGCGCAGATAAAGCATTTGCCAAAGCGGTACAGCATAAGGTGGGATGGGACAGTCTGAAATATATTTTATAGATGTATTTCTCACATATCTCAGAGCCTTCCGCGGTTGTCGTCGTCGTCGTCGTCGTCGTCGTCGTCGTCGCCACTTCTGCAGAAGTAGCAAATGGACATCGTAGCAAATGCGGCGAGGGACGCCCTGCCTTACATTTCCGAATGCACAAAGTGTGTGGTTTAGTTTCCCAGTCTATATTTGGTAGGTCTCGTAGCAGGTTGAATGTATCAAATGGGTGGGAAAGAGCAAGGGGCAGCGTCTGTGTAGAACGAAAACACAACTCCACAGTGGTGTGAGCGATTTGAGATGAGTCGTATATAAGTTCCACTTGTTTGTCAGTGACCGTGTGACCTAATGGATAAGGCGTCGGACTTCGTATCCGAAGATTGCGTGTTTGATTCCTCTCTCGGTCGTGTTTTTCCAGATCTGAAAAAGAAACATACCGTTTTAGTGTAGCACTTGAGCATTACGAAACCGTGTGAATGTTGCTGTTGACCATTTTCTGCTTGGAGATGCTCTTCAGCTTAAAACACGCACAACAAGACCGGTATTAACTAGCGAATTGGTTTGCATATTGCCGTCGCCGCGGGTTTTTGACTGGCACTTGCACATCTAAAATAACGTCGGAAAGTAACTCGTTCGGCTTATGAGTCACATCAAGTATGTGTGTTAATTTTGACGAAACTAGCTCTGCAGGTTGTCATGCAATTCTGTTACCTCTCAGAAATGATTATGAAATAAAAGTGAACTACGTGACGAGTGTGACGTTAGGAAAACATTAGGCAACATGGGGAGGTTCTGTATGGGACCAATCAACCCAAACGAGTACTGTGTGACGTGCTAACCGGCATATACTCACCGAGGCAGCGCGGCTAGCTCAGTCGGTAGAACATAAGGCTCTTAATCCCAGGGTCGTGGGTTCGAGCCCCACGTGGGGAGGAACGGAATTTTGTTCCTCTGCAGATGTAACTTACCGTTTTTCTGATTAACGTGATGTAATGGAAATAGCAACTTTAAACTTTGCCTACGTCTCCGTCAGTCGCAAGGAAACTGTATTTGAAGGTGAAGGTGATTTTGTAGACATGTGTGAAAGACATGTTCTGAAATGCAAGTGGTGTTAGTTGGAGAGCACTTCCTTTACGTGTCAGATGTGTAGCCAAGCAGTAATGGGTCGCCATAGCTGCAAATATTAGACGGTAATATGAAGTGTTGTCAGCTGAAGTCTGATGATCCAGACGACCGTAAGGATGAAGTACGCAAAAGTACCGCTAGGCCGCGCCTCTTTAGCTCAGTGGCAGAGCACTGGTCTAGTAAACCAGGGGTCGTGAGTTCGATCCTCACAGGAGGCAGACGAATTTTGGATATCAGTTGCGCGTCGTGGCCTTATAGCAAACAGTATCTGGGATGACTAACAATTAGCGAGAGGCGTTTTATTAAGAATTACTCTCAGATGTGATTAAGGCGAATGGCGCAGATAAAGCATTTGCCAAAGCGGTACAGCATAAGGTGGGATGGGACAGTCTGAAATATATTTTATAGATGTATTTCTCACATATCTCAGAGCCTTCCGCGGTTGTCGTCGTCGTCGTCGTCGTCGTCGTCGTCGTCGTCGCCGTTGCCGCCGCCACTTCTGCAGAAGTAGCAAATGGACATCGTAGCAAATGCGGCGAGGGACGCCCTGCCTTACATTTCCGAATGCACAAAGTGTGTGGTTTAGTTTCCCAGTCTATATTTGGTAGGTCTCGTAGCAGGTTGAATGTATCAAATGGGTGGGAAAGAGCAAGGGGCAGCGTCTGTGTAGAACGAAAACACAACTCCTCAGTGGTGTGAGCGTTTTGAGATGAGTCGTATATAAGTTCCACTTGTTTGTCAGTGACCGTGTGGCCTAATGGATAAGGCGTCGGACTTCGTATCCGAAGATTGCGTGTTTGATTCCTCTCTCGGTCGTGTTTTTCCAGATCTGAAAAAGAAACATACCGTTTTAGTGTAGCACTTGAGCAGTACGAAACCGAGTGAATGTTGCTGTTGACCATTTTCTGCTTGGAGATGCTCTTCAGCTTAAAACACGCACAACAATACCGGTGTTAACTAGCGAATTGGTTTGCATATTGCCGTCGCCGCGTGTTTTTGACTGGCACTTGCACATCTAAAATAACGTCGGAAAGTAACTCGTTCGGCTTATGAGTCACATCAAGTATGTGTGTTAATTTTGACGAAACTAGCTCTGCAGGTTGTCATGCAATTCTGTTACCTCTCAGAAATGATTATGAAATAAAAGTGAACTACGTGACGAGTGTGACGTTAGGAAAACATTAGGCAACATGGGGAGGTTCTGTATGGGACCAATCAACCCAAACGAGTACTGTGTGACGTGCTAACTGGCATATACTCACCGAGGCAGCGCGGCTAGCTCAGTCGGTAGAACATAAGGCTCTTAATCTCAGGGTCGTGGGTTCGAGGCCCACGTGGGGAGGAACAGAATTTTGTTCCTCTGCAGATGTAACTTACCGTTTTTCTGATTAACGTGATGTAATGGAAATAGCAACTTTAAACTTTGCCTACGTCTCCGTCAGTCGCAAGGAAACTGTATTTGAAGGTGAAGTTGATTTTGTAGACATGTGTGAAAGACATGTTCTGAAATGCAAGTGGTGTTAGTTGGAGAGCACTTCGTTTACGTGTCAGATGTGTAGCCAAGCAGTAATGGGTCGCCATAGCTGCAAATATTAGACGGTAATATGAAGTGTTGTCAGCTGAAGTCTGATGATCCAGACGACCGTAAGGATGAAGTACGCAAAAGTACCGCTAGGCCGCGCCTCTTTAGCTCAGTGGCAGAGCACTGGTCTAGTAAACCAGGGGTCGTGAGTTCGATCCTCACAGGAGGCAGACGAATTTTGGATATCAGTTGCGCGTCGTGGCCTTATAGCAAACAGTATCTGGGATGACTAACAATTAGCGAGAGGCGTTTTATTAAGAATTACTCTCAGATGTGATTAAGGCGAATAGCGCAGATAAAGCATTTGCCAAAGCGGTACAGCATTAGGTGGGATGGGACAGTCTGAAATATATTTTATAGATGTATTTCTCGCATATCTCAGAGCCTTCCGCGGTTGTCGTCGTCGTCGTCGTCGTCGTCGTCGTCGCCACTTCTGCAGAAGTAGCAAATGGACATCGTAGCAAATGCGGCGAGGGACGCCCTGCCTTACATTTCCGAATGCACAAAGTGTGTGGTTTAGTTTCCCAGTCTATATTTGGTAGGTCTCGTAGCAGGTTGAATGTATCAAATGGGTGGGAAAGAGCAAGGGGCAGCGTCTGTGTAGAACGAAAACACAACTCCTCAGTGGTGTGAGCGTTTTGAGATGAGTCGTATATAAGTTCCACTTGTTTGTCAGTGACCATGTGGCCTAATGCATAAGGCGTCGGACTTCGTATCCGAAGATTGCGTGTTTGATTCCTCTCTCGGTCGTGTTTTTCCAGATCTGAAAAAGAAACATACCGTTTTAGTGTAGCACTTGAGCAGTACGAAACCGTGTGAATGTTGCTGTTGACCATTTTCTGCTTGGAGATGCTCTTCAGCTTAAAACACCCACAACAAGACCGGTGTTAACTAGCGAATTGGTTTGCATATTGCCGTCGCCGCGTGTTTTTGACTGGCACTTGCACATCTAAAATAACGTCGGAAAGTAACTCGTTCGGCTTATGAGCCACATCAAGTATGTGTGTTAATTTTGACGAAACTAGCTCTGCAGGTTGTCATGCAATTCTGTTACCTCTCAGAAATGATTATGAAATAAAAGTGAACTACGTGAAGAGTGTGACGTTAGGAAAACATTAGGCAACATGGGGAGGTTCTGTATGGGACCAATCAACCCAAACGAGTACTGTGTGACGTGCTAACCGGCATATAATCACCGAGGCAGCGCGGCTAGTTCAGTCGGTAGAACATAAGGCTCTTAATCCCAGGGTCGTGGGTTCGAGCCCCACGTGGGGAGGAACGGAGTTTTGTTCCTCTGCAGATGTAACTTACCGTTTTTCTGATTAACGTGATGTAATGGAAATAGCAACTTTAAACTTTGCCTACGTCTCCGTCAGTCGCAAGGAAACTGTATTTGAAGGTGAAGGTGATTTTGTAGACATGTGTGAAAGACATGTTCCGAAATGCAAGTGGTGTTATTTGGAGAGCACTTCCTTTACGTGTCAGATGTGTAGCCAAGCAGTAATGGGTCGCCATAGCTGCAAATATTAGACGGTAATATGAAGTGTTGTCAGCTGAAGTCTGATGATCCAGACGATCGTAAGGATGAAGTACGCAAAAGTACCGCTAGTGCGCGCCTCTTTAGCTCAGTGGCAGAGCACTGGTCTAGTAAACCAGGGGTCGTGAGATCGATCTTCACAGGAGACAGACGAATTTTGGATATCAGTTGCGCGTCGTGGCCTTATAGCAAACAGTATCTGGGATGACTAACAATTAGCGAGAGGCGTTTTATTAAGAATTACTCTCAGATGTGATTAAGGCGAATGGCGCAGATAAAGCATTTGCCAAAGCGGTACAGCATAAGGTGGGATGGGACAGTCTGAAATATATTTTATAGATGTATTTCTCACATATCTCAGAGCCTTCCGCGGTTGTCGTCGTCGTCGTCGTCGTCGTCGTCGTCGTCGTCGTCGTCGTCGTCGTCGTCGTCGTCGCCGCCGCCACTTCTGCAGAAGTAGCAAATGGACATCGTAGCAAATGCGGCGAGGGACGCCCTGCCTTACATTTCCGAATGCACAAAGTGTGTGGTTTAGTTTCCCAGTCTATGTTTGGTAGGTCTCGTAGCAGGTTGAATGTATCAAATGGGTGGGAAAGAGCAAGGGGCAGCGTCTGTGTAGAACGAAAACACAACTCCTCAGTGGTGTGAGCGTTTTGAGATGAGTCGTATATAAGTTCCACTTGTTTGTCAGTGACCGTGTGGCCTAATGGATAAGGCGTCGGACTTCGTATCCGAAGATTGCGTGTTTGATTCCTCTCTCGGTCGTGTTTTTCCAGATCTGAAAAAGAAACATACCGTTTTAGTGTAGCACTTGAGCAGTACGAAACCGTGTGAATGTTGCTGTTGACCATTTTCTGCTTGGAGATGCTCATCAGCTTAAAACACCCACAACAAGACCGGTGTTAACTAGCGAATTGGTTTGCATATTGCCGTCGCCGCGTGTTTTTGACTGGCACTTGCACATCTAAAATAACGTCGGAAAGTAACTCGTTCGGCTTATGAGTCACATCAAGTATGTGTGTTAATTTTGACGAAACTAGCTCTGCAGGTTGTCATGCAATTCTGTTACCTCTCAGAAATGATTATGAAATAAAAGTGAACTACGTGAAGAGTGTGACGTTAGGAAAACATTAGGCAACATGGGGAGGTTCTGTATGGGACCAATCAACCCAAACGAGTACTGTGTGACGTGCTAACCGGCATATAATCACCGAGGCAGCGCGGCTAGTTCAGTCGGTAGAACATAAGGCTCTTAATCCCACGGTCGTGGGTTCGAGCCCCACGTGGGGAGGAACGGAGTTTTGTTCCTCTGCAGATGTAACTTACCGTTTTTCTGATTAACGTGATGTAATGGAAATAGCAACTTTAAACTTTGCCTACGTCTCCGTCAGTCGCAAGGAAACTGTATTTGAAGGTGAAGGTGATTTTGTAGACATGTGTGAAAGACATGTTCCGAAATGCAAGTGGTGTTATTTGGAGAGCACTTCCTTTACGTGTCAGATGTGTAGCCAAGCAGTAATGGGTCGCCATAGCTGCAAATATTAGACGGTAATATGAAGTGTTGTCAGCTGAAGTCTGATGATCCAGACGACCGTAAGGATGAAGTACGCAAAAGTACCGCTAGGCCGCGCCTCTTTAGCTCAGTGGCAGAGCACTGGTCTAGTAAACCAGGGGTCGTGAGTTCGATCCTCACAGGAGGCAGACGAATTTTGGATATCAGTTGCGCATCGTGGCCTTATAGCAAACAGTATCTGGGATGACTAACAATTAGCGAGAGGCGTTTTATTAAGAATTACTCTCAGATGTGATTAAGGCGAATGGCGCAGATAAAGCATTTGCCAAAGCGGTACAGCATAAGGTGGGATGGGACAGTCTGAAATATGTTTTATAGATGTATTTCTCACATATCTCAGAGCCTTCCGCGGTTGTCGTCGTCGTCGTCGTTTTCGTCGTCGTCGTCGCCACTTCTGCAGAAGTAGCAAATGGACATCGTAGCAAATGCGGCGAGGGACGCCCTGCCTTACATTTCCGAATGCACAAAGTGTGTGGTTTAGTTTCCCAGTCTATGTTTGGTAGGTCTCGTAGCAGGTTGAATGTATCAAATGGGTGGGAAAGAGCAAGGGGCAGCGTCTGTGTAGAACGAAAACACAACTCCTCAGTGGTGTGAGCGTTTTGAGATGAGTCGTATATAAGTTCCACTTGTTTGTCAGTGACCGTGTGGCCTAATGGATAAGGCGTCGGACTTCGTATCCGAAGATTGCGTGTTTGATTCCTCTCTCGGTCGTGTTTTTCCAGATCTGAAAAAGAAACATACCGTTTTAGTGTAGCACTTGAGCAGTACGAAACCGTGTGAATGTTGCTGTTGACCATTTTCTGCTTGGAGATGCTCTTCAGCTTAAAACACGCACAACAAGACCGGTGTTAACTAGCGAATTGGTTTGCATATTGCCGTCGCCGCGTGTTTTTGACTGGCACTTGCACATCTAAAATAACGTCGGAAAGTAACTCGTTCGGCTTATGAGTCACATCAAGTATGTGTGTTAATTTTGACGAAACTAGCTCTGCAGGTTGTCATGCAATTCTGTTACCTCTCAGAAATGATTATGAAATAAAAGTGAACTACGTGACGAGTGTGACGTTAGGAAAACATTAGGCAACATGGGGAGGTTCTGTATGGGACCAATCAACCCAAACGAGTACTGTGTGACGTGCTAACCGGCATATACTCACCGAGGCAGCGCGGCTAGCTCAGTCGGTAGAACATAAGGCTCTTAATCCCAGGGTCGTGGGTTCGAGCCCCACGTGGGGAGGAACGGAATTTTGTTCCTCTGCAGATGTAACTTACCGTTTTTCTGATTAACGTGATGTAATGGAAATAGCAACTTTAAACTTTGCCTATGTCTCCGTCAGTCGCAAGGAAACTGTATTTGAAGGTGAAGGTGATTTTGTAGACATGTGTGAAAGACATGTTCTGAAATGCAAGTGGTGTTATTTGGAGAGCACTTCCTTTACGTGTCAGATGTGTAGCCAAGCAGTAATGGGTCGCCATAGCTGCAAATATTAGACGGTAATATGAAGTGTTGTCAGCTGAAGTCTGATGATCCAGACGATCGTAAGGATGAAGTACGCAAAAGTACCGCTAGGCCGCGCCTCTTTAGCTCAGTGGCAGAGCACTGGTCTAGTAAACCAGGGGTCGTGAGTTCGATCCTCACAGGAGGCAGACGAATTTTGGATATCAGTTGCGCGTCGTGGCCTTATAGCAAACAGTATCTGGGATGACTAACAATTAGCGAGAGGCGTTTTATTAAGAATTACTCTCAGATGTGATTAAGGCGAATGGCGCAGATAAAGCATTTGCCAAAGCGGTACAGCATAAGGTGGGATGGGACAGTCTGAAATATATTTTAAAGATGTATTTCTCACATATCTCAGAGCCTTCCGCGGTCGTCGTCGTCGTCGTCGTCGTCGTCGCCGCCGCCACTTCTGCAGAAGTAGCAAATGGACATCGTAGCAAATGCGGCGAGGGACGCCCTGCCTTACATTTCCGAATGCACAAAGTGTGTGGTTTAGATTCCCAGTCTATGTTTGGTAGGTCTCGTAGCAGGTTGAATGTATCAAATGGGTGGGAAAGAGCAAGGGGCAGCGTCTGTGTAGAACGAAAACACAACTCCTCAGTGGTGTGAGCGTTTTGAGATGAGTCGTATATAAGTTCCACTTGTTTGTTTAGTGACCGTGTGGCCTAATGGATAAGGCGTCGGACTTCGTATCCGAAGATTGCGTGTTTGATTCCTCTCTCGGTCGTGTTTTTCCAGATCTGAAAAAGAAACATACCGTTTTAGTGTAGCACTTGAGCAGTACGAAACCGTGTGAATATTGCTGTTGACCATTTTCTGCTTGGAGATGCTCTTCAGCTTAAAACACGCACAACAAGACCGGTGTTAACTAGCGAATTGGTTTGCATATTGCCGTCGCCGCGTGTTTTTGACTGGCACTTGCACATCTAAAATAACGTCGGAAAGTAACTCGTTCGGCTTATGAGTCACATCAAGTATGTGTGTTAATTTTGACGAAACTAGCTCTGCAGGTTGTCATGCAATTCTGTTACCTCTCAGAAATGATTATGAAATAAAAGTGAACTACGTGACGAGTGTGACGTTAGGAAAACATTAGGCAACATGGGGAGGTTCTGTATGGGACCAATCAACCCAAACGAGTACTGTGTGACGTGCTAACCGGCATATACTCACCGAGGCAGCGCGGCTAGCTCAGTCGGTAGAACATGAGGCTCCTAATCCCAGGGTCGTGGGTTCGAGCCCCACGTGGGGAGGAACGGAATTTCGTTCCTCTGCAGATGTAACTTACCGTTCTTCTGATTAACGTGATGTAATTGAAATAGCAACTTTAAACTTTGCCTACGTCTCCGTCAGTCGCAAGGAAACTGTATTTGAAGGTGAAGGTGATTTTGTAGACATGTGTGAAAGACATGTTCTGAAATGCAAGTGGTGTTATTTGGAGAGCACTTCCTTTACGTGTCAGATGTGTAGCCAAGCAGTAATGGGTCGCCATAGCTGCAAATATTAGACGGTAATATGAAGTGTTGTCAGCTGAAGTCTGATGATCCAGACGACCGTAAGGATGAAGTACGCAAAAGTACCGCTAGGCCGCGCCTCTTTAGCTCAGTGGCAGAGCACTGGTCTAGTAAACGAGGGGTCGTGAGTTCGATCTTCACAGGAGACAGACGAATTTTGGATATCAGTTGCGCGTCGTGGCCTTATAGCAAACAGTATCTGGGATGACTAACAATTAGCGAGAGGCGTTTTATTAAGAATTACTCTCAGATGTGATTAAGGCGAATGGCGCAGATAAAGCATTTGCCAAAGCGGTACAGCATAAGGTGGGATGGGACAGTCTGAAATATATTTTATAGATGTATTTCTCACATATCTCAGAGCCTTCCGCGGTTGTCGTCGTCGTCGTCGTCGTCGTCGTCGTCGTCGTCGTCGTCGTCGTCGTCGCCGCCGCCGCCGCCACTTCTGCAGAAGTAGCAAATGGACATCGTAGCAAATGCGGCGAGGGACGCCCTGCCTTACATTTCCGAATGCACAAAGTGTGTGGTTTAGTTTCCCAGTCTATGTTTGGTAGGTCTCGTAGCAGGTTGAATGTATCAAATGGGTGGGAAAGAGCAAGGGGCAGCGTCTGTGTAGAACGAAAACACAACTCCTCAGTGGTGTGAGCGTTTTGAGATGAGTCGTATATAAGTTCCACTTGTTTGTCAGTGACCGTGTGGCCTAATGGATAAGGCGTCGGACTTCGTATCCGAAGATTGCGTGTTTGATTCCTCTCTCGGTCGTGTTTTTCCAGATCTGAAAAAGAAACATACCGTTTTAGTGTAGCACTTGAGCAGTACGAAACCGTGTGAATGTTGCTGTTGACCATTTTCTGCTTGGAGATGCTCTTCAGCTTAAAACACGCACAACAAGACCGGTGTTAACTAGCGAATTGGTTTGCATATTGCCGTCGCCGCGTGTTTTTGACTGGCACTTGCACATCTAAAATAACGTCGGAAAGTAACTCGTTCGGCTTATGAGTCACATCAAGTATGTGTGTTAATTTTGACGAAACTAGCTCTGCAGGTTGTCATGCAATTCTGTTACCTCTCAGAAATGATTATGAAATAAAAGTGAACTACGTGACGAGTGTGACGTTAGGAAAACATTAGGCAACATGGGGAGGTTCTGTATGGGACCAATCAACCCAAACGAGTACTGTGTGACGTGCTAACCGGCATATACTCACCGAGGCAGCGCGGCTAGCTCAGTCGGTAGAACATGAGGCTCTTAATCCCAGGGTCGTGGGTTCGAGCCCCACGTGGGGAGGAACGGAATTTTGTTCCTCTGCAGATGTAACTTACCGTTTTTCTGATTAACGTGATGTAATGGAAATAGCAACTTTAAACTTTGCCTACGTCTCCGTCAGTCGCAAGGAAACTGTATTTGAAGGTGAAGGTGATTTTGTAGACATGTGTGAAAGACATGTTCTGAAATGCAAGTGGTGTTATTTGGAGAGCACTTCCTTTACGTGTCAGATGTGTAGCCAAGCAGTAATGGGTCGCCATAGCTGCAAATATTAGACGGTAATATGAAGTGTTGTCAGCTGAAGTCTGATGATCCAGACGACCGTAAGGATGAAGTACGCAAAAGTACCGCTAGGCCGCGCCTCTTTAGCTCAGTGGCAGAGCACTGGTCTAGTAAACCAGGGGTCGTGAGTTCGATCCTCACAGGAGACAGACGAATTTTGGATATCAGTTGCGCGTCGTGGCCTTATAGCAAACAGTATCTGGGATGACTAACAATTAGCGAGAGGCGTTTCATTAAGAATTACTCTCAGATGTGATTAAGGCGAATGGCGCAGATAAAGCATTTGCCAAAGCGGTACAGCATAAGGTGGGATGGGACAGTCTGAAATATATTTTAAAGATGTATTTCTCACATATCTCAGAGCCTTCCGCGGTCGTCGTCGTCGTCGTCGTCGTCGTCGCCGCCGCCACTTCTGCAGAAGTAGCAAATGGACATCGTAGCAAATGCGGCGAGGGACGCCCTGCCTTACATTTCCGAATGCACAAAGTGTGTGGTTTAGATTCCCAGTCTATGTTTGGTAGGTCTCGTAGCAGGTTGAATGTATCAAATGGGTGGGAAAGAGCAAGGGGCAGCGTCTGTGTAGAACGAAAACACAACTCCTCAGTGGTGTGAGCGTTTTGAGATGAGTCGTATATAAGTTCCACTTGTTTGTTTAGTGACCGTGTGGCCTAATGGATAAGGCGTCGGACTTCGTATCCGAAGATTGCGTGTTTGATTCCTCTCTCGGTCGTGTTTTTCCAGATCTGAAAAAGAAACATACCGTTTTAGTGTAGCACTTGAGCAGTACGAAACCGTGTGAATATTGCTGTTGACCATTTTCTGCTTGGAGATGCTCTTCAGCTTAAAACACGCACAACAAGACCGGTGTTAACTAGCGAATTGGTTTGCATATTGCCGTCGCCGCGTGTTTTTGACTGGCACTTGCACATCTAAAATAACGTCGGAAAGTAACTCGTTCGGCTTATGAGTCACATCAAGTATGTGTGTTAATTTTGACGAAACTAGCTCTGCAGGTTGTCATGCAATTCTGTTACCTCTCAGAAATGATTATGAAATAAAAGTGAACTACGTGACGAGTGTGACGTTAGGAAAACATTAGGCAACATGGGGAGGTTCTGTATGGGACCAATCAACCCAAACGAGTACTGTGTGACGTGCTAACCGGCATATACTCACCGAGGCAGCGCGGCTAGCTCAGTCGGTAGAACATGAGGCTCCTAATCCCAGGGTCGTGGGTTCGAGCCCCACGTGGGGAGGAACGGAATTTCGTTCCTCTGCAGATGTAACTTACCGTTCTTCTGATTAACGTGATGTAATTGAAATAGCAACTTTAAACTTTGCCTACGTCTCCGTCAGTCGCAAGGAAACTGTATTTGAAGGTGAAGGTGATTTTGTAGACATGTGTGAAAGACATGTTCTGAAATGCAAGTGGTGTTATTTGGAGAGCACTTCCTTTACGTGTCAGATGTGTAGCCAAGCAGTAATGGGTCGCCATAGCTGCAAATATTAGACGGTAATATGAAGTGTTGTCAGCTGAAGTCTGATGATCCAGACGACCGTAAGGATGAAGTACGCAAAAGTACCGCTAGGCCGCGCCTCTTTAGCTCAGTGGCAGAGCACTGGTCTAGTAAACGAGGGGTCGTGAGTTCGATCTTCACAGGAGACAGACGAATTTTGGATATCAGTTGCGCGTCGTGGCCTTATAGCAAACAGTATCTGGGATGACTAACAATTAGCGAGAGGCGTTTTATTAAGAATTACTCTCAGATGTGATTAAGGCGAATGGCGCAGATAAAGCATTTGCCAAAGCGGTACAGCATAAGGTGGGATGGGACAGTCTGAAATATATTTTATAGATGTATTTCTCACATATCTCAGAGCCTTCCGCGGTTGTCGTCGTCGTCGTCGTCGTCGTCGTCGTCGTCGTCGTCGTCGCCGCCGCCGCCGCCGCCACTTCTGCAGAAGTAGCAAATGGACATCGTAGCAAATGCGGCGAGGGACGCCCTGCCTTACATTTCCGAATGCACAAAGTGTGTGGTTTAGTTTCCCAGTCTATGTTTGGTAGGTCTCGTAGCAGGTTGAATGTATCAAATGGGTGGGAAAGAGCAAGGGGCAGCGTCTGTGTAGAACGAAAACACAACTCCTCAGTGGTGTGAGCGTTTTGAGATGAGTCGTATATAAGTTCCACTTGTTTGTCAGTGACCGTGTGGCCTAATGGATAAGGCGTCGGACTTCGTATCCGAAGATTGCGTGTTTGATTCCTCTCTCGGTCGTGTTTTTCCAGATCTGAAAAAGAAACATACCGTTTTAGTGTAGCACTTGAGCAGTACGAAACCGTGTGAATGTTGCTGTTGACCATTTTCTGCTTGGAGATGCTCTTCAGCTTAAAACACGCACAACAAGACCGGTGTTAACTAGCGAATTGGTTTGCATATTGCCGTCGCCGCGTGTTTTTGACTGGCACTTGCACATCTAAAATAACGTCGGAAAGTAACTCGTTCGGCTTATGAGTCACATCAAGTATGTGTGTTAATTTTGACGAAACTAGCTCTGCAGGTTGTCATGCAATTCTGTTACCTCTCAGAAATGATTATGAAATAAAAGTGAACTACGTGACGAGTGTGACGTTAGGAAAACATTAGGCAACATGGGGAGGTTCTGTATGGGACCAATCAACCCAAACGAGTACTGTGTGACGTGCTAACCGGCATATACTCACCGAGGCAGCGCGGCTAGCTCAGTCGGTAGAACATGAGGCTCCTAATCCCAGGGTCGTGGGTTCGAGCCCCACGTGGGGAGGAACGGAATTTCGTTCCTCTGCAGATGTAACTTACCGTTCTTCTGATTAACGTGATGTAATTGAAATAGCAACTTTAAACTTTGCCTACGTCTCCGTCAGTCGCAAGGAAACTGTATTTGAAGGTGAAGGTGATTTTGTAGACATGTGTGAAAGACATGTTCTGAAATGCAAGTGGTGTTATTTGGAGAGCACTTCCTTTACGTGTCAGATGTGTAGCCAAGCAGTAATGGGTCGCCATAGCTGCAAATATTAGACGGTAATATGAAGTGTTGTCAGCTGAAGTCTGATGATCCAGACGACCGTAAGGATGAAGTACGCAAAAGTACCGCTAGGCCGCGCCTCTTTAGCTCAGTGGCAGAGCACTGGTCTAGTAAACGAGGGGTCGTGAGTTCGATCTTCACAGGAGACAGACGAATTTTGGATATCAGTTGCGCGTCGTGGCCTTATAGCAAACAGTATCTGGGATGACTAACAATTAGCGAGAGGCGTTTTATTAAGAATTACTCTCAGATGTGATTAAGGCGAATGGCGCAGATAAAGCATTTGCCAAAGCGGTACAGCATAAGGTGGGATGGGACAGTCTGAAATATATTTTATAGATGTATTTCTCACATATCTCAGAGCCTTCCGCGGTTGTCGTCGTCGTCGTCGTCGTCGTCGTCGTCGTCGTCGTCGCCGCCGCCGCCGCCACTTCTGCAGAAGTAGCAAATGGACATCGTAGCAAATGCGGCGAGGGACGCCCTGCCTTACATTTCCGAATGCACAAAGTGTGTGGTTTAGTTTCCCAGTCTATGTTTGGTAGGTCTCGTAGCAGGTTGAATGTATCAAATGGGTGGGAAAGAGCAAGGGGCAGCGTCTGTGTAGAACGAAAACACAACTCCTCAGTGGTGTGAGCGTTTTGAGATGAGTCGTATATAAGTTCCACTTGTTTGTCAGTGACCGTGTGGCCTAATGGATAAGGCGTCGGACTTCGTATCCGAAGATTGCGTGTTTGATTCCTCTCTCGGTCGTGTTTTTCCAGATCTGAAAAAGAAACATACCGTTTTAGTGTAGCACTTGAGCAGTACGAAACCGTGTGAATGTTGCTGTTGACCATTTTCTGCTTGGAGATGCTCTTCAGCTTAAAACACGCACAACAAGACCGGTGTTAACTAGCGAATTGGTTTGCATATTGCCGTCGCCGCGTGTTTTTGACTGGCACTTGCACATCTAAAATAACGTCGGAAAGTAACTCGTTCGGCTTATGAGTCACATCAAGTATGTGTGTTAATTTTGACGAAACTAGCTCTGCAGGTTGTCATGCAATTCTGTTACCTCTCAGAAATGATTATGAAATAAAAGTGAACTACGTGACGAGTGTGACGTTAGGAAAACATTAGGCAACATGGGGAGGTTCTGTATGGGACCAATCAACCCAAACGAGTACTGTGTGACGTGCTAACCGGCATATACTCACCGAGGCAGCGCGGCTAGCTCAGTCGGTAGAACATGAGGCTCTTAATCCCAGGGTCGTGGGTTCGAGCCCCACGTGGGGAGGAACGGAATTTTGTTCCTCTGCAGATGTAACTTACCGTTTTTCTGATTAACGTGATGTAATGGAAATAGCAACTTTAAACTTTGCCTACGTCTCCGTCAGTCGCAAGGAAACTGTATTTGAAGGTGAAGGTGATTTTGTAGACATGTGTGAAAGACATGTTCTGAAATGCAAGTGGTGTTATTTGGAGAGCACTTCCTTTACGTGTCAGATGTGTAGCCAAGCAGTAATGGGTCGCCATAGCTGCAAATATTAGACGGTAATATGAAGTGTTGTCAGCTGAAGTCTGATGATCCAGACGACCGTAAGGATGAAGTACGCAAAAGTACCGCTAGGCCGCGCCTCTTTAGCTCAGTGGCAGAGCACTGGTCTAGTAAACCAGGGGTCGTGAGTTCGATCCTCACAGGAGACAGACGAATTTTGGATATCAGTTGCGCGTCGTGGCCTTATAGCAAACAGTATCTGGGATGACTAACAATTAGCGAGAGGCGTTTCATTAAGAATTACTCTCAGATGTGATTAAGGCGAATGGCGCAGATAAAGCATTTGCCAAAGCGGTACAGCATAAGGTGGGATGGGACAGTCTGAAATATATTTTATAGATGTATTTCTCACATATCTCAGAGCCTTCCGCGGTTGTCGTCGTCGTCGTTGTCGTCGTCGCCACTTCTGCAGAAGTAGCAAATGGACATCGTAGCAAATGCGGCGAGGGACGCCCTGCCTTACATTTCCGAATGCACAAAGTGTGTGGTTTAGTTTCCCAGTCTATGTTTGGTAGGTCTCGTAGCAGGTTGAATGTATCAAATGGGTGGGAAAGAGCAAGGGGCAGCGTCTGTGTAGAACGAAAACACAACTCCTCAGTGGTGTGAGCGTTTTGAGATGAGTCGTATATAAGTTCCACTTGTTTGTCAGTGACCGTGTGGCCTAATGGATAAGGCGTCGGACTTCGTATCCGAAGATTGCGTGTTTGATTCCTCTCTCGGTCGTGTTTTTCCAGATCTGAAAAAGAAACATACCGTTTTAGTGTAGCACTTGAGCAGTACGAAAACGTGTGAATGTTGCTGTTGACCATTTTCTGCTTGGAGATGCTCTTCAGCTTAAAACACGCACAACAAGACCGGTGTTAACTAGCGAATTGGTTTGCATATTGCCGTCGCCGCGTGTTTTTGACTGGCACTTGCACATCTAAAATAACGTCGGAAAGTAACTCGTTCGGCTTATGAGTCACATCAAGTATGTGTGTTAATTTTGACGAAACTAGCTCTGCAGGTTGTCATGCAATTCTGTTACCTCTCAGAAATGATTATGAAATAAAAGTGAACTACGTGACGAGTGTGACGTTAGGAAAACATTAGGCAACATGGGGAGGTTCTGTATGGGACCAATCAACCCAAACGAGTACTGTGTGACGTGCTAACCGGCATATACTTACCGAGGCAGCGCGGCTAGCTCAGTCGGTAGAACATAAGGCTCTTAATCCCAGGGTCTTGGGTTCGAGCCCCACGTGGGGAGGAACGGAATATTGTTCCTCTGCAGATGTAACTTACCGTTCCTCTGATTAACGTGATGTAATGGAAATAGCAACTTTAAACTTTGCCTACGTCTCCGTCAGTCGCTCGAAACTGTATTTGAAGGTGAAGGTGATTTTGTAGACATGTGTGAAAGACATGTTCTGAAATGCAAGTGGTGTTATTTGGAGAGCACTTCCTTTACGTGTCAGATGTGTAGCCAAGCAGTAATGGGTCGCCATAGCTGCAAATATTAGACGGTAATATGAAGTGTTGTCAGCTGAAGTCTGATGATCCAGTCGACCGTAAGGATGAAGTACGCAAAAGTACCGCTAGGCCGCGCCTCTTTAGCTCAGTGGCAGAGCACTGGTCTAGTAAACCAGGGGTCTTGAGTTCGATCCTCACAGGAGGCAGACGAATTTTGGATATCAGTTGCGCGTCGTGGCCTTATAGCAAACAGTATGTGGGATTACTAACAATTAGCGAGAGGCGTTTTATTAAGAATTACTCTCAGATGTGATTAAGGCGAATGGCGCAGATAAAGCATTTGCCAAAGCGGTACAGCATAAGGTGTGATGGGACAGTCTGAAATATATTTTATAGATGTATTTCTCACATATCTCAGAGCCTTCCGTCGTCGTCGTCGTCGTCGTCGTCGTCGTCGTCGTCGTCGTCGTCGTCGTCGTCGTCGCCGCCGCCGCCGCCACTTCTGCAGAAGTAGCAAATGGACATCGTAGCAAATGCGGCGAGGGACGCCCTGCCTTACATTTCCGAATGCACAAAGTGTGTGGTTTAGTTTCCCAGTCTATGTTTGGTAGGTCTCGTAGCAGGTTGAATGTATCAAATGGGTGGGAAAGAGCAAGGGGCAGCGTCTGTGTAGAACGAAAACACAACTCCTCAGTGGTGTGAGCGTTTTGAGATGAGTCGTATATAAGTTCCACTTGTTTGTCAGTGACCGTGTGGCCTAATGGATAAGGCGTCGGACTTCGTATCCGAAGATTGCGTGTTTGATTCCTCTCTCGGTCGTGTTTTTCCAGATCTGAAAAAGAAACATACCGTTTTAGTGTAGCACTTGAGCAGTACGAAACCGTGTGAATGTTGCTGTTGACCATTTTCTGCTTGGAGATGCTCTTCAGCTTAAAACACGCACAACAAGACCGGTGTTAACTAGCGAATTGGTTTGCATATTGCCGTCGCCGCGTGTTTTTGACTGGCACTTGCACATCTAAAATAACGTCGGAAAGTAACTCGTTCGGCTTATGAGTCACATCAAGTATGTGTGTTAATTTTGACGAAACTAGCTCTGCAGGTTGTCATGCAATTCTGTTACCTCTCAGAAATGATTATGAAATAAAAGTGAACTACGTGACGAGTGTGACGTTAGGAAAACATTAGGCAACATGGGGAGGTTCTGTATGGGACCAATCAACCCAAACGAGTACTGTGTGACGTGCTAACCGGCATATACTCACCGAGGCAGCGCGGCTAGCTCAGTCGGTAGAACATGAGGCTCTTAATCCCAGGGTCGTGGGTTCGAGCCCCACGTGGGGAGGAACGGAATTTTGTTCCTCTGCAGATGTAACTTACCGTTTTTCTGATTAACGTGATGTAATGGAAATAGCAACTTTAAACTTTGCCTACGTCTCCGTCAGTCGCAAGGAAACTGTATTTGAAGGTGAAGGTGATTTTGTAGACATGTGTGAAAGACATGTTCTGAAATGCAAGTGGTGTTATTTGGAGAGCACTTCCTTTACGTGTCAGATGTGTAGCCAAGCAGTAATGGGTCGCCATAGCTGCAAATATTAGACGGTAATATGAAGTGTTGTCAGCTGAAGTCTGATGATCCAGACGACCGTAAGGATGAAGTACGCAAAAGTACCGCTAGGCCGCGCCTCTTTAGCTCAGTGGCAGAGCACTGGTCTAGTAAACCAGGGGTCGTGAGTTCGATCCTCACAGGAGACAGACGAATTTTGGATATCAGTTGCGCGTCGTGGCCTTATAGCAAACAGTATCTGGGATGACTAACAATTAGCGAGAGGCGTTTCATTAAGAATTACTCTCAGATGTGATTAAGGCGAATGGCGCAGATAAAGCATTTGCCAAAGCGGTACAGCATAAGGTGGGATGGGACAGTCTGAAATATATTTTATAGATGTATTTCTCACATATCTCAGAGCCTTCCGCGGTTGTCGTCGTCGTCGTTGTCGTCGTCGCCACTTCTGCAGAAGTAGCAAATGGACATCGTAGCAAATGCGGCGAGGGACGCCCTGCCTTACATTTCCGAATGCACAAAGTGTGTGGTTTAGTTTCCCAGTCTATGTTTGGTAGGTCTCGTAGCAGGTTGAATGTATCAAATGGGTGGGAAAGAGCAAGGGGCAGCGTCTGTGTAGAACGAAAACACAACTCCTCAGTGGTGTGAGCGTTTTGAGATGAGTCGTATATAAGTTCCACTTGTTTGTCAGTGACCGTGTGGCCTAATGGATAAGGCGTCGGACTTCGTATCCGAAGATTGCGTGTTTGATTCCTCTCTCGGTCGTGTTTTTCCAGATCTGAAAAAGAAACATACCGTTTTAGTGTAGCACTTGAGCAGTACGAAACCGTGTGAATGTTGCTGTTGACCATTTTCTGCTTGGAGATGCTCTTCAGCTTAAAACACGCACAACAAGACCGGTGTTAACTAGCGAATTGGTTTGCATATTGCCGTCGCCGCGTGTTTTTGACTGGCACTTGCACATCTAAAATAACGTCGGAAAGTAACTCGTTCGGCTTATGAGTCACATCAAGTATGTGTGTTAATTTTGACGAAACTAGCTCTGCAGGTTGTCATGCAATTCTGTTACCTCTCAGAAATGATTATGAAATAAAAGTGAACTACGTGACGAGTGTGACGTTAGGAAAACATTAGGCAACATGGGGAGGTTCTGTATGGGACCAATCAACCCAAACGAGTACTGTGTGACGTGCTAACCGGCATATACTTACCGAGGCAGCGCGGCTAGCTCAGTCGGTAGAACATAAGGCTCTTAATCCCAGGGTCTTGGGTTCGAGCCCCACGTGGGGAGGAACGGAATATTGTTCCTCTGCAGATGTAACTTACCGTTCCTCTGATTAACGTGATGTAATGGAAATAGCAACTTTAAACTTTGCCTACGTCTCCGTCAGTCGCTCGAAACTGTATTTGAAGGTGAAGGTGATTTTGTAGACATGTGTGAAAGACATGTTCTGAAATGCAAGTGGTGTTATTTGGAGAGCACTTCCTTTACGTGTCAGATGTGTAGCCAAGCAGTAATGGGTCGCCATAGCTGCAAATATTAGACGGTAATATGAAGTGTTGTCAGCTGAAGTCTGATGATCCAGTCGACCGTAAGGATGAAGTACGCAAAAGTACCGCTAGGCCGCGCCTCTTTAGCTCAGTGGCAGAGCACTGGTCTAGTAAACCAGGGGTCTTGAGTTCGATCCTCACAGGAGGCAGACGAATTTTGGATATCAGTTGCGCGTCGTGGCCTTATAGCAAACAGTATGTGGGATTACTAACAATTAGCGAGAGGCGTTTTATTAAGAATTACTCTCAGATGTGATTAAGGCGAATGGCGCAGATAAAGCATTTGCCAAAGCGGTACAGCATAAGGTGTGATGGGACAGTCTGAAATATATTTTATAGATGTATTTCTCACATATCTCAGAGCCTTCCGTCGTCGTCGTCGTCGTCGTCGTCGTCGTCGTCGTCGTCGTCGTCGTCGTCGTCGTCGTCGTCGCCGCCGCCGCCACTTCTGCAGAAGTAGCAAATGGACATCGTAGCAAATGCGGCGAGGGACGCCCTGCCTTACATTTCCGAATGCACAAAGTGTGTGGTTTAGTTTCCCAGTCTATATTTGGTAGGTCTCGTAGCAGGTTGAATGTATCAAATGGGTGGGAAAGAGCAAGGGGCAGCGTCTGTGTAGAACGAAAACACAACTCCTCAGTGGTGTGAGCGTTTTGAGATGAGTCGTATATAAGTTCCACTTGTTTGTCAGTGACCGTGTGGCTTAATAGATAAGGCGTCGGACCTCGTATCCGAAGATTGCGTGTTTGATTCCTCTCTCGGTCTTGTTTTTCCAGATCTGAAAAAGAAACATACCGTTTTAGTGTAGCACTTGAGCAGTACGAAACCGTGTGAATGTTGCTGTTGACCATTTTCTGCTTGGAGATGCTCTTCAGCTTAAAACACGCACAACAAGACCGGTGTTAACTAGCGAATTGGTTTGCATATTGCCGTCGCCGCGTGTTTTTGACTGGCACTTGCACATCTAAAATAACGTCGGAAAGTAACTCGTTCGGCTTATGAGTCACATCAAGTATGTGTGTTAATTTTGACGAAACTAGCTCTGCAGGTTGTCATGCAATTCTGTTACCTCTCAGAAATGATTATGAAATAAAAGTGAACTACGTGACGAGTGTGACGTTAGGAAAACATTAGGCAACATGGGGAGGTTCTGTATGGGACCAATCAACCCAAACGAGTACTGTGTGACGTGCTAACCGGCATATACTCACCGAGGCAGCGCGGCTAGCTCAGTCGGTAGAACATGAGGCTCTTAATCCCAGGGTCGTGGGTTCGAGCCCCACGTGGGGAGGAACGGAATTTTGTTCCTCTGCAGATGTAACTTACCGTTTTTCTGATTAACGTGATGTAATGGAAATAGCAACTTTAAACTTTGCCTACGTCTCCGTCAGTCGCAAGGAAACTGTATTTGAAGGTGAAGGTGATTTTGTAGACATGTGTGAAAGACATGTTCTGAAATGCAAGTGGTGTTATTTGGAGAGCACTTCCTTTACGTGTCAGATGTGTAGCCAAGCAGTAATGGGTCGCCATAGCTGCAAATATTAGACGGTAATATGAAGTGTTGTCAGCTGAAGTCTGATGATCCAGACGACCGTAAGGATGAAGTACGCAAAAGTACCGCTAGGCCGCGCCTCTTTAGCTCAGTGGCAGAGCACTGGTCTAGTAAACCAGGGGTCGTGAGTTCGATCCTCACAGGAGACAGACGAATTTTGGATATCAGTTGCGCGTCGTGGCCTTATAGCAAACAGTATCTGGGATGACTAACAATTAGCGAGAGGCGTTTCATTAAGAATTACTCTCAGATGTGATTAAGGCGAATGGCGCAGATAAAGCATTTGCCAAAGCGGTACAGCATAAGGTGGGATGGGACAGTCTGAAATATATTTTATAGATGTATTTCTCACATATCTCAGAGCCTTCCGCGGTTGTCGTCGTCGTCGTTGTCGTCGTCGCCACTTCTGCAGAAGTAGCAAATGGACATCGTAGCAAATGCGGCGAGGGACGCCCTGCCTTACATTTCCGAATGCACAAAGTGTGTGGTTTAGTTTCCCAGTCTATGTTTGGTAGGTCTCGTAGCAGGTTGAATGTATCAAATGGGTGGGAAAGAGCAAGGGGCAGCGTCTGTGTAGAACGAAAACACAACTCCTCAGTGGTGTGAGCGTTTTGAGATGAGTCGTATATAAGTTCCACTTGTTTGTCAGTGACCGTGTGGCCTAATGGATAAGGCGTCGGACTTCGTATCCGAAGCTTGCGTGTTTGATTCCTCTCTCGGTCGTGTTTTTCCAGATCTGAAAAAGAAACATACCGTTTTAGTGTAGCACTTGAGCAGTACGAAACCGTGTGAATGTTGCTGTTGACCATTTTCTGCTTGGAGATGCTCTTCAGCTTAAAACACGCACAACAAGACCGGTGTTAACTAGCGAATTGGTTTGCATATTGCCGTCGCCGCGTGTTTTTGACTGGCACTTGCACATCTAAAATAACGTCGGAAAGTAACTCGTTCGGCTTATGAGTCACATCAAGTATGTGTGTTAATTTTGACGAAACTAGCTCTGCAGGTTGTCATGCAATTCTGTTACCTCTCAGAAATGATTATGAAATAAAAGTGAACTACGTGAAGAGTGTGACGTTAGGAAAACATTAGGCAACATGGGGAGGTTCTGTATGGGACCAATCAACCCAAACGAGTACTGTGTGACGTGCTAACCGGCATATAATCACCGAGGCAGCGCGGCTAGTTCAGTCGGTAGAACATAAGGCTCTTAATCCCAGGGTCTTGGGTTCGAGCCCCACGTGGGGAGGAACGGAGTTTTGTTCCTCTGCAGATGTAACTTACCGTTTTTCTGATTAACGTGATGTAATGGAAATAGCAACTTTAAACTTTGCCTACGTCTCCGTCAGTCGCAAGGAAACTGTATTTGAAGGTGAAGGTGATTTTGTAGACATGTGTGAAAGACATGTTCCGAAATGCAAGTGGTGTTATTTGGAGAGCACTTCCTTTACGTGTCAGATGTGTAGCCAAGCAGTAATGGGTCGCCATAGCTGCAAATATTAGACGGTAATATGAAGTGTTGTCAGCTGAAGTCTGATGATCCAGACGACCGTAAGGATGAAGTACGCAAAAGTACCGCTAGGCCGCGCCTCTTTAGCTCAGTGGCAGAGCACTGGTCTAGTAAACCAGGGGTCGTGAGTTCGATCCTCACAGGAGGCAGACGAATTTTGGATATCAGTTGCGCATCGTGGCCTTATAGCAAACAGTATCTGGGATGACTAACAATTAGCGAGAGGCGTTTTATTAAGAATTACTCTCAGATGTGATTAAGGCGAATGGCGCAGATAAAGCATTTGCCAAAGCGGTACAGCATAAGGTGGGATGGGACAGTCTGAAATATATTTTATAGATGTATTTCTCACATATCTCAGAGCCTTCCGCGGTTGTCGTCGTCGTCGTTGTCGTCGTCGCCACTTCTGCAGAAGTAGCAAATGGACATCGTAGCAAATGCGGCGAGGGACGCCCTGCCTTACATTTCCGAATGCACAAAGTGTGTGGTTTAGTTTCCCAGTCTATGTTTGGTAGGTCTCGTAGCAGGTTGAATGTATCAAATGGGTGGGAAAGAGCAAGGGGCAGCGTCTGTGTAGAACGAAAACACAACTCCTCAGTGGTGTGAGCGTTTTGAGATGAGTCGTATATAAGTTCCACTTGTTTGTCAGTGACCGTGTGGCCTAATGGATAAGGCGTCGGACTTCGTATCCGAAGATTGCGTGTTTGATTCCTCTCTCGGTCGTGTTTTTCCAGATCTGAAAAAGAAACATACCGTTTTAGTGTAGCACTTGAGCAGTACGAAACCGTGTGAATGTTGCTGTTGACCATTTTCTGCTTGGAGATGCTCTTCAGCTTAAAACACGCACAACAAGACCGGTGTTAACTAGCGAATTGGTTTGCATATTGCCGTCGCCGCGTGTTTTTGACTGGCACTTGCACATCTAAAATAACGTCGGAAAGTAACTCGTTCGGCTTATGAGTCACATCAAGTATGTGTGTTAATTTTGACGAAACTAGCTCTGCAGGTTGTCATGCAATTCTGTTACCTCTCAGAAATGATTATGAAATAAAAGTGAACTACGTGACGAGTGTGACGTTAGGAAAACATTAGGCAACATGGGGAGGTTCTGTATGGGACCAATCAACCCAAACGAGTACTGTGTGACGTGCTAACCGGCATATACTCACCGAGGCAGCGCGGCTAGCTCAGTCGGTAGAACATAAGGCTCTTAATCCCAGGGTCGTGGGTTCGAGCCCCACGTGGGGAGGAACGGAATTTTGTTCCTCTGCAGATGTAACTTACCGTTTTTCTGATTAACGTGATGTAATGGAAATAGCAACTTTAAACTTTGCCTATGTCTCCGTCAGTCGCAAGGAAACTGTATTTGAAGGTGAAGGTGATTTTGTAGACATGTGTGAAAGACATGTTCTGAAATGCAAGTGGTGTTATTTGGAGAGCACTTCCTTTACGTGTCAGATGTGTAGCCAAGCAGTAATGGGTCGCCATAGCTGCAAATATTAGACGGTAATATGAAGTGTTGTCAGCTGAAGTCTGATGATCCAGACGATCGTAAGGATGAAGTACGCAAAAGTACCGCTAGGCCGCGCCTCTTTAGCTCAGTGGCAGAGCACTGGTCTAGTAAACCAGGGGTCGTGAGTTCGATCCTCACAGGAGGCAGACGAATTTTGGATATCAGTTGCGCGTCGTGGCCTTATAGCAAACAGTATCTGGGATGACTAACAATTAGCGAGAGGCGTTTTATTAAGAATTACTCTCAGATGTGATTAAGGCGAATGGCGCAGATAAAGCATTTGCCAAAGCGGTACAGCATAAGGTGGGATGGGACAGTCTGAAATATATTTTATAGATGTATTTCTCACATATCTCAGAGCCTTCCGCGGTCGTCGTCGTCGTCGTCGTCGTCGTCGTCGTCGCCGCCGCCGCCACTTCTGCAGAAGTAGCAAATGGACATCGTAGCAAATGCGGCGAGGGACGCCCTGCCTTACATTTCCGAATGCCCAAAGTGTGTGGTTTAGATTCCCAGTCTATGTTTGGTAGGTCTCGTAGCAGGTTGAATGTATCAAATGGGTGGGAAAGAGCAAGGGGCAGTGTCTGTGTAGAACGAAAACACAACTCCTCAGTGGTGTGAGCGTTTTGAGATGAGTCGTATATAAGTTCCACTTGTTTGTTTAGTGACCGTGTGGCCTAATGGATAAGGCGTCGGACTTCGTATCCGAAGATTGCGTGTTTGATTCCTCTCTCGGTCGTGTTTTTCCAGATCTGAAAAAGAAACATACCGTTTTAGTGTAGCACTTGAGCAGTACGAAACCGTGTGAATATTGCTGTTGACCATTTTCTGCTTGGAGATGCTCTTCAGCTTAAAACACGCACAACAAGACCGGTGTTAACTAGCGAATTGGTTTGCATATTGCCGTCGCCGCGTGTTTTTGACTGGCACTTGCACATCTAAAATAACGTCGGAAAGTAACTCGTTCGGCTTATGAGTCACATCAAGTATGTGTGTTAATTTTGACGAAACTAGCTCTGCAGGTTGTCATGCAATTCTGTTACCTCTCAGAAATGATTATGAAATAAAAGTGAACTACGTGACGAGTGTGACGTTAGGAAAACATTAGGCAACATGGGGAGGTTCTGTATGGGACCAATCAACCCAAACGAGTACTGTGTGACGTGCTAACCGGCATATACTCACCGAGGCAGCGCGGCTAGCTCAGTCGGTAGAACATGAGGCTCCTAATCCCAGGGTCGTGGGTTCGAGCCCCACGTGGGGAGGAACGGAATTTTGTTCCTCTGCAGATGTAACTTACCGTTCTTCTGATTAACGTGATGTAATGGAAATAGCAACTTTAAACTTTGCCTACGTCTCCGTCAGTCGCAAGGAAACTGTATTTGAAGGTGAAGGTGATTTTGTAGACATGTGTGAAAGACATGTTCTGAAATGCAAGTGGTGTTATTTGGAGAGCACTTCCTTTACGTGTCAGATGTGTAGCCAAGCAGTAATGGGTCGCCATAGCTGCAAATATTAGACGGTAATATGAAGTGTTGTCAGCTGAAGTCTGATGATCCAGACGACCGTAAGGATGAAGTACGCAAAAGTACCGCTAGGCCGCGCCTCTTTAGCTCAGTGGCAGAGCACTGGTCTAGTAAACCAGGGGTCGTGAGTTCGATCTTCACAGGAGACAGACGAATTTTGGATATCAGTTGCGCGTCGTGGCCTTATAGCAAACAGTATCTGGGATGACTAACAATTAGCGAGAGGCGTTTTATTAAGAATTACTCTCAGATGTGATTAAGGCGAATGGCGCAGATAAAGCATTTGCCAAAGCGGTACAGCATAAGGTGGGATGGGACAGTCTGAAATATATTTTATAGATGTATTTCTCACATATCTCAGAGCCTTCCGCGGTCGTCGTCGTCGTCGTCGTCGTCGTCGTCGTCGTCGTCGCCACTTCTGCAGAAGTAGCAAATGGACATCGTAGCAAATGCGGCGAGGGACGCCCTGCCTTACATTTCCGAATGCACAAAGTGTGTGGTTTAGTTTCCCAGTCTATGTTTGGTAGGTCTCGTAGCAGGTTGAATGTATCAAATGGGTGGGAAAGAGCAAGGGGCAGCGTCTGTGTAGAACGAAAACACAACTCCTCAGTGGTGTGAGCGTTTTGAGATGAGTCGTATATAAGTTCCACTTGTTTGTCAGTGACCGTGTGGCCTAATGGATAAGGCGTCGGACTTCGTATCCGAAGATTGCGTGTTTGATTCCTCTCTCGGTCGTGTTTTTCCAGATCTGAAAAAGAAACATACCGTTTTAGTGTAGCACTTGAGCAGTACGAAACCGTGTGAATGTTGCTGTTGACCATTTTCTGCTTGGAGATGCTCTTCAGCTTAAAACACGCACAACAAGACCGGTGTTAACTAGCGAATTGGTTTGCATATTGCCGTCGCCGCGTGTTTTTGACTGGCACTTGCACATCTAAAATAACGTCGGAAAGTAACTCGTTCGGCTTATGAGTCACATCAAGTATGTGTGTTAATTTTGACGAAACTAGCTCTGCAGGTTGTCATGCAATTCTGTTACCTCTCAGAAATGATTATGAAATAAAAGTGAACTACGTGACGAGTGTGACGTTAGGAAAACATTAGGCAACATGGGGAGGTTCTGTATGGGACCAATCAACCCAAACGAGTACTGTGTGACGTGCTAACCGGCATATACTCACCGAGGCAGCGCGGCTAGCTCAGTCGGTAGAACATGAGGCTCTTAATCCCAGGGTCGTGGGTTCGAGCCCCACGTGGGGAGGAACGGAATTTTGTTCCTCTGCAGATGTAACTTACCGTTTTTCTGATTAACGTGATGTAATGGAAATAGCAACTTTAAACTTTGCCTACGTCTCCGTCAGTCGCAAGGAAACTGTATTTGAAGGTGAAGGTGATTTTGTAGACATGTGTGAAAGACATGTTCTGAAATGCAAGTGGTGTTATTTGGAGAGCACTTCCTTTACGTGTCAGATGTGTAGCCAAGCAGTAATGGGTCGCCATAGCTGCAAATATTAGACGGTAATATGAAGTGTTGTCAGCTGAAGTCTGATGATCCAGACGACCGTAAGGATGAAGTACGCAAAAGTACCGCTAGGCCGCGCCTCTTTAGCTCAGTGGCAGAGCACTGGTCTAGTAAACCAGGGGTCGTGAGTTCGATCTTCACAGGAGACAGACGAATTTTGGATATCAGTTGCGCGTCGTGGCCTTATAGCAAACAGTATCTGGGATGACTAACAATTAGCGAGAAGCGTTTTATTAAGAATTACTCTCAGATGTGATTAAGGCGAATGGCGCAGATAAAGCATTTGCCAAAGCGGTACAGCATAAGGTGGGATGGGACAGTCTGAAATATATTTTATAGATGTATTTCTCACATATCTCAGAGCCTTCCGCGGTTGTCGTCGTCGTCGTCGTCGTCGTCGTCGTCGTCGTCGCCACTTCTGCAGAAGTAGCAAATGGACATCGTAGCAAATGCGGCGAGGGACGCCCTGCCTTACATTTCCGAATGCACAAAGTGTGTGGTTTAGTTTCCCAGTCTATGTTTGGTAGGTCTCGTAGCAGGTTGAATGTATCAAATGGGTGGGAAAGAGCAAGGGGCAGCGTCTGTGTAGAACGAAAACACAACTCCTCAGTGGTGTGAGCGTTTTGAGATGAGTCGTATATAAGTTCCACTTGTTTGTCAGTGACTGTGTGGCCTAATGGATAAGGCGTCGGACTTCGTATCCGAAGATTGCGTGTTTGATTCCTCTCTCGGTCGTGTTTTTCCAGATCTGAAAAAGAAACATACCGTTTTAGTGTAGCACTTGAGCAGTACGAAACCGTGTGAATGTTGCTGTTGACCATTTTCTGCTTGGAGATGCTCTTCAGCTTAAAACACGCACAACAAGACCGGTGTTAACTAGCGAATTGGTTTGCATATTGCCGTCGCCGCGTGTTTTTGACTGGCACTTGCACATCTAAAATAACGTCGGAAAGTAACTCGTTCGGCTTATGAGTCACATCAAGTATGTGTGTTAATTTTGACGAAACTAGCTCTGCAGGTTGTCATGCAATTCTGTTACCTCTCAGAAATGATTATGAAATAAAAGTGAACTACGTGACGAGTGTGACGTTAGGAAAACATTAGGCAACATGGGGAGGTTCTGTATGGGACCAATCGACCCAAACGAGTACTGTGTGACGTGCTAACCGGCATATACTCACCGAGGCAGCGCGGCTAGCTCAGTCGGTAGAACATGAGGCTCTTAATCCCAGGGTCGTGGGTTCGAGCCCCACGTGGGGAGGAACGGAATTTTGTTCCTCTGCAGATGTAACTTACCGTTTTTCTGATTAACGTGATGTAATGGAAATAGCAACTTTAAACTTTGCCTACGTCTCCGTCAGTCGCAAGGAAACTGTATTTGAAGGTGAAGGTGATTTTGTAGACATGTGTGAAAGACATGTTCTGAAATGCAAGTGGTGTTATTTGGAGAGCACTTCCTTTACGTGTCAGATGTGTAGCCAAGCAGTAATGGGTCGCCATAGCTGCAAATATTAGACGGTAATATGAAGTGTTGTCAGCTGAAGTCTGATGATCCAGACGACCGTAAGGATGAAGTACGCAAAAGTACCGCTAGGTCGCGCCTCTTTAGCTCAGTGGCAGAGCACTGGTCTAGTAAACCAGGCGTCGTGAGTTCGATCCTCACAGGAGGCAGACGAATTTTGGATATCAGTTGCGCGTCGTGGCCTTATAGCAAACAGTATCTGGGATGACTAACAATTAGCGAGAGGCGTTTTATTAAGAATTACTCTCAGATGTGATTAAGGCGAATGGCGCAGATAAAGCATTTGCCAAAGCGGTACAGCATAAGGTGGGATGGGACAGTCTGAAATATATTTTATAGATGTATTTCTCACATATCTCAGAGCCTTCCGCGGTTGTCGTTGTCGTCGTCGTCGTCGTCGTCGTCGTCGTCGCCACTTCTGCAGAAGTAGCAAATGGACATCGTAGCAAATGCGGCGAGGGACGCCCTGCCTTATATTTCCGAATGCACAAAGTGTGTGGTTTAGTTTCCCAGTCTATATTTGGTAGGTCTCGTAGCAGGTTGAATGTATCAAATGGGTGGGAAAGAGCAAGGGGCAGCGTCTGTGTAGAACGAAAACACAACTCCTCAGTGGTGTGAGCGTTTTGAAATGAGTCGTATATAAGTTCCACTTGTTTGTCAGTGACCGTGTGGCCTAATGGATAAGGCGTCGGACTTCGTATCCGAAGATTGCGTGTTTGATTCCTCTCTCGGTCGTGTTTTTCCAGATCTGAAAAAGAAACATACCGTTTTAGTGTAGTACTTGAGCAGTACGAAACCGTGTGAATGTTGCTGTTGACCATTTTCTGCTTGGAGATGCTCTTCAGCTTAAAACCCGCACAACAAGACCGGTGTTAACTAGCGAATTTGTTTGCATATTGCCGTCGCCGCGTGTTTTTGACTGGCACTTGCACATCTAAAATAACGTCGGAAAGTAACTCGTTCGGCTTATGAGTCACATCAAGTATGTGTGTTAATTTTGACGAAACTAGCTCTGCAGGTTGTCATGCAATTCTGTTACCTCTCAGAAATGATTATGGAATAAAAGTGAATTACGTGACGAGTGTGACGTTAGGAAAACATTAGGCAACATGGGGAGGTTCTGTATGGGACCAATCAACCCAAACGAGTACTGTGTGACGTGCTAACCGGCATATACTCACCGAGGCAGCGCGGCTAGCTCAGTCGGTAGAACATAAGGCTCTTAATCCCAGGGTCGTGGGTTCGAGCCCCACGTGGGGAGGAACGGAATTTTGTTCCTCTGCAGATGTAACTTACCGTTTTTCTGATTAACGTGATGTAATGGAAATAGCAACTTTAAACTTTGCCTACGTCTCCGTCAGTCGCTACGAAACTGTATTTGAAGGTGAAGGTGATTTTGTAGACATGTGTGAAAGACATGTTCTGAAATGCAAGTGGTGTTATTTGGAGAGCACTTCCTTTACGTGTCAGATGTGTAGGCAAGCAGTAATGGGTCGCCATAGCTGCAAATATTAGACGGTAATATGAAGTGTTGTCAGCTGAAGTCTGATGATCCAGACGACCGTAAGGATGAAGTACGCAAAAGTACCGCTAGGCCGCGCCTCTTTAGCTCAGTGGCTCAGTTGCGAGTCAGCCGCCGAGCGGGACGGACGTGTGGCGGAGCTGGACGTCTGGCTGTAGTAAACACAGGCTGAGTCGCTGCGTTTGAGGTTAGTGGTGCTGCTAAGCCGCTATTCGTGTTGCACTTGTATTCATGAAGTTCTAGAATGAATAGGTCGAATTATTTGAGGAAAGACACAATCAAGTTTACTTTCGATCGAAATTTCGTTCGACCTAAAGCATTTGAAATTAAAGCATGGTTTATCGAAAAAGTATTGATTAACGGTGATGATGTTGTCGGAGTTTATCTCTCGTTTGTGACAAATGCTGTGTATCTGAAGATGAAAAGTCCAGAATTATGTAGTTCCATTGTGGATCGTTGCGGAGGTAGCGTGAAGTTTAATCATTCTGATGGGAGTGTGAGTGACGTTGTTGTTAGTCATGCTGGGTACGGGATTCGTACGATCAGAGTGTTTGAGCTCCCTTTTGAAATTCCGCCCGAAGAACTTAATGTTGCCCTTCGGCCTTATGGCAGAATTATTTCCAATGTGGCAGAAAGGTGGTCTGAAGCTCATATGTTTCCTGTCTTGAACGGCGTAAGGCAAATTAAGATTGAATTACAGAAGCATGTCCCCTCTTATCTTAATATTTGTGGGTATCGTGCTTTGATTATCTATGATGGGCAACCGCGGACTTGCGCTTTATGCAATTCCACGGAACACATTCGTGCAGAATGTTCACGGAGGCGTGTCCCGCAGTTACCGCGTGACGAGATGCCGAGTTCCGGCCCTGTTGTTGGTATGAAGTTGTCATACGCTGCCGCTGCTGACTTCCGCAGCCGAGGCGAGTCGGTGCCGCCTGTGCGCGGGGAGCCTGCTGCCTCGCGGGCGGTTGTCGATGATACTCCGGCTTCAAGCTCTAGATTTGCGGATGGTCTGCCGATCAGCTCCGCGCCCCTCGAATCTATGCCGACGCCAACTTTTTCCAACTCTCCCACTGTGGTTGCTCGTTCTTCCGCGGACTCGGCCGAAGATCCCCAAATACCCGCAACGGAGGTTTCCTTGCGTCGTCAGGATTCCCACCAACGTGAGGATATTGCCACTAGCTTCCGAGGAGTGGACGCTCCAGGCATCCACTCTGCGGGAACTATGAACGAAGATAGCAATCTGGACATTGGTTTCACGTTGGCGCCCACAGAAGACACTTGCGTCAAGGAAACCACAACGAGCGATAGTGTAGAATTGGAGGCTGGGTTGCTACCAGTGGGAGCCATGGAAAAAGATGCGCCTCCTTCTGCCGTTGTGGAATGCGATACGCGGACTTTTGTCCGAAAAAAGGAACAGGCGACGTCAGACGTATCATCCGGTACTTCTCCTGACAGGTCGCAAACTTCATCTCCTGCTAGATCGCCGAAGAGATCTTCGAAGAAAGGCAAGAAGAGGAGATTGGCACACAAAGCAGCAGAGAGTTTAGCTCCTGCATTGCGGGAAAAGTTAAAACATTTATGGGATAATGAACGACTACGAGAACAATGCCCAGTAGCACAAGTTAACGAGTGTACTGACGCGGAGATGAGTCGTGCCGATGTAGATGATCTTCAAAAACAACCTCGCGCACCGCTTGGCGTCGCAGGTTTGCAGACCGGCACTACTATGGATTTAGACCGAACTGTCTCAGGAAAAGGACTTGATTGGGCCGATGCCCAAGACGATCGCACCGACCACGGAATGGAGATGGACCTGACACATGCTAGTGGCATTTAATTTTTTTTTTTTTTTAATGTCTATTTTTCTTTCTGACAGACAGAATGGAATGGTACAGACGTGACTCTGCATGGGGTATACTTCAGTAGCCAATTTCTTTTACCTGCACCTATGCCGACGGAACTGACATATAATGTGACCACGATCAATATAAATCGTATTCGCAGTGAAACGAAAGTCGCTTCTTTAAAAGATTTCCTTTACCAGTCGGATACTGATATAGCCCTCCTACAGGAATTTAATGTCCACAACTTTTATGTCCCAGGTTTTCAAGAGATTTTAAATATTGCACCGGAAGCCACATGTGGGACTGCGATCCTTGTCAAAGATGGTATTGATGTGAAGGATATCTGTCTGTTAGAAAATGGGAGGGGCATCAGTTGTAAAATTTTTACTACTACTGTTTTAAATGTATATGTCCCCTCTGGTAACAACGCTAGAGATGATAGGGCTAATTTTTTTAAGAACGATATGGTCTATTTACTTAAGGGGAATCCGGCGGAAGCTTTAATCGGTGGTGACTTTAATTGTGTACTTCACAAAAAGGATCAGCGACCAAATTTTAACTTCTCCAGGGAACTGGCGGCTTTGGTGACAAACATGAAGTGGACAGACGTGTGGGAAAGCAAATACCCCACGTTAGTCAAATTTACGTACATCAGTAGTCGCTCGCAAAGCAGAATAGACAGAATATACGTCACAGCAAACCTGGAAAATAAAATCAGTAGTATCGAAGTAATTCCCACTACCTTTTCGGACCATCTCGCAGTGAAATGCAGCATTCGGTTTCAGAAGCAAGGAACGTATTGGGGTCGCCCCTTATGGAAGCTGAATACCCATATGTTGTTCGAGGGTGCCCTATCAAGAACAGTAGCGGAGGTATGGCAGGCTGCTCTACGTATGCGCCATAAATACAGCTCTCGCCTTGCGTGGTGGACCTCATGTGCTAAAAAGAAATTGAGATCATCCCTAATAGCTTACGGGAGGGAGCGAGCGATGTGGTCTCGCAATACCGTTGAATTTTACTATACATGCTTAAGGGAACTATCAGCTCAGCAGATGACTGATGAGGTTTTCATTGAAATAAAGAAGATCAAGGCTCACCTCATAAGTCTCAAGCGACAACAGCTGGAGGGTTTAAAAATTAAATCTCGTGTCCCGACAACGGTGGAGGACGAAAACGCATCGCTGTACCACTTACTCGAACATGAAAGAAATAGAAGACGAGCGTTTATTGCTTGTCTTAGAGTGGGCGATAACCGGGTGCTGACGGAACACTCTGACATTTTAAATGCAGTTTATGGATTTTATCGTACGTTATATACTGATACCCGGTATAATCTAGACTGTGCGAACGATTTGCTACGAACTACAGGTATCGACAACGTTATCAATGACGAGGACAATGTGTCCCTTACCACTGCAATCACATGTGAGGAGGTGTTTGATATACTTAAATATTCGCCTACCCGTAAGTCCCCAGGGCCTGATGGCTTGCCTGTAGAGTTTTATTGTAAATTTTGGCCTCTCATCGGTAATCAATTCACAGAAGTGATAAATGAAGTGTTGCAAGGTGTTACTGTTCCACGCGAGTTCAAAGAAAGCGTAACTGTGCTAATACCAAAGGGAAGGAACGCGACAGTTAAAGATCTCAATCAATTGAGACCAATATGTTTGATGAACTCGGATTATAAAATAATTGCACGTGTACTGAAGGAAAGACTGAGACCTCTAATGGAGAAGATCATAGGTGACCACCAAACCTGTCTCTCGGGGCGGAATATTTTTAAAACTGTTTGTGAATATATGGATGTCTCTGCAATTTTTGCAACGTCATCCTCACCAGGAGGCCTTGCCTTTATCGACTTCTCAAAGGCTTTTGACAGGGTCAACCACTTATTTTTGTTCAGAACGTTGACCTATGTGGGTTTTAGTCAACATTTTGTGCAAGTTTTAATTAACATTGTTGAAGGCATCCAAACACAAGTGTCTGTAAATGGGCATTTCACTCCACCCATTGAAATTCGCAACGGCGTCCCGCAGGGAAGTCCTTTGTCAATGCTCCTGTATGTTGTTGCACTGGAGCCTTTACTAAGGAGACTCGATGTCGATCTTGAGGGCATCACGATATCTGGCGTTAACAACGTCACCAATGCATATGCTGATGACGTTGGAGTGGTTATTCGTAGTAACGAAGATTTAGAGAAATTAACTACGAATATTCAGATCTTTTGTGAAGCTACAGGCGCTAGGGTTAACGAGGTGAAGAGTTCGTTTTTAAATCTTAAAGGTCTTCAAGATGTCCGTTTGGAATGGGCACGCTCCGTCGATCGTCACACCGCTCTGGGTGTCACCTTTTACCGATGTCCGCTTCAGACCATGACCTACAATTGGAAGAAAGTACTGGATACAATCAGAGGAGCCACAATACTCAATCAGACCAGACATCTGAACATTAAACAACGAATCAGAATAATTAATTGGTCCATTTTATCAAAAGCTATATATATAGGTCAAATATTGCCAGTTTCGAAACCCATTGCCAAACGTATAATGAGTATCATTTGCCGATTTATATGGACAGGGAATATTTTTAGAGTAGCAGTCGGTACAGTTACGTTACCTTCCGCTGAAGGTGGCCTAGGTTTAACAGATATATGGCGGAAGACTACGGCGTTATATATAAAGAGGACCCTACAAATTATAGAAAAACATCCACATAGTATTACAGCCAGGCTGTATCGACTCCTACAGCCAGAAAATTTACGTCCACCCATAAATATAGGCGGAATTAATTATAAATTGAAATATATTCGCCAGTTCTTTTTAGAGATTAGCTACATGGACAGTATTGTCACGAATCCACAATCAAGGAATTGCAGGAAATTAATGGAACTCTTAACAACGAAAGAACATGTCAACAAAATGGAGTGCAGATATCCCGAAAAAGACTGGAAAAGAATTTGGAAAAATATTAGTAATCGTGAACTGTCTTCCGACATTCAGGCAACCTGGTACCGAGTTGTTAATAACGTAGTTTCCACTAACGAAAAGTTGCACTCCATTGGTCTTAGTGACACGATTGTATGCACCCGATGTGACGCAGTTGACACATTGATCCACCGCTTTCTCTGTGGCGGATACGCCGAAATATGGAGGGGACTCCAACGGCGGGTAGCCTTTATAACCAGAACTGTTAGTACTGAGATCAATGTTGAAAAATTACTCTTCCCCGATGGTGTTTTCTTCCCTGTCCAGAAAACCAATGCTGTGTTGTGGTTGTTTGGCAATTATGTACATTACGTTATATCTGAACACGGCAATGACCGTGTTTTAGAATACGAATTATACGAACGAGCAAAATATTATCAGATATGTACGCGCAGGGACCACAAAAAAACTTTTGGTAACATGTTACACATTCTGTTTCAGAGACAAGGGATTGGATAAACATCTTAATAGCCCTCGTCTACGAAAAATGTAGTCACAGGCCAAAGTAGGGGATCGCTGTTGAGGGTGAAGTACGGTGGGGACTTCGTGTGCCCCAGGGCCGCTACGGTAGCCGTGAAGGCCTCGGACAGAACCCCGAAACGGCACTGCGGCTTCACACTTACTGCTGGATGAACCCCATATCTCCAGCAACTACTTTCATCTATGATGATTTTCCAGGATCTCGGTAATATCGGAAGGTGGTTTCGTTGCACACAATGCAGTGGAAGCTTCTTGCACGTGTTCCTCAGTTACAATCTTTCTATTTTTGTTTAATTTTTTTCAGTATGAAGCAAGAGTGACAATTTATTAATTCCCACGAAGCCTTAATTTTTCAATTTTCAGTTCTACGGAGGAGAAGCCTCACATGGCGAAGAAGCCAAACATCATTTCATTTCCCTAACTATCACAGTAAATTTGAAAAAAAAAAATCAGTCGATATAGCATAGAAGCTCGCCGAAGAAGGCATAAAAGGAGAGCGAATGGATGGGCTGTGTGGGGAGAAGGGAGGCCCAAAAAGAAAAAAAAAAAAAAAAAAAAAAAAAAAAAAAAAAAAAAAAAAAAAAAAAAAAGTGGCAGAGCACTGGTCTAGTAAACCAGGCGTCGTGAGTTCGATCCTCACAGGAGGCAGAAGAATTTTGGATATCAGTTGCGCGTTGTGGCCTTATAGCAAACAGTATCTGGGATGACTAACAATTAGCGAGAGGCGTTTTATTAAGAATTACTCTCAGATGTGATTAAGGCGAATGGCGCAGATAAAGCATTTGCCAAAGCGGTACAGCATAAGGTGGGATTGGACAGTCTGAAATATATTTTATAGATGTATTTCTCACATATCTCAGAGCCTTCCGCGGTTGTCGTCGTCGTCGTCGTCGTCGTCGTCGTCGTCGTCGTCGTCGTCGCCACTTCTGCAGAAGTAGCAAATGGACATCGTAGCAAATGCGGCGAGGGACGCCCTGCCTTACATTTCCGAATGCACAAAGTGTGTGGTTTAGTTTCCCAGTCTATATTTGGTAGGTCTCGTAGCAGGTTGAATGTATCAAATGGGTGGGAAAGAGCAAGGGGCAGCGTCTGTGTAGAACGAAAACACAACTCCTCAGTGGTGTGAGCGTTTTGAGATGAGTCGTATATAAGTTCCACTTGTTTGTCAGTGACCGTGTGGCCTAATGGATAAGGCGTCGGACTTCGTATCCGAAGATTGCGTGTTTGATTCCTCTCTCGGTCGTGTTTTTCCAGATCTGAAAAAGAAACATACCGTTTTAGTGTAGCACTTGAGCAGTACGAAACCGTGTGAATGTTGCTGTTGACCATTTTCTGCTTGGAGATGCTCTTCAGCTTAAAACACGCACAACAAGACCGGTGTTAACTAGCGAATTGGTTTGCATATTGCCGTCGCCGCGTGTTTTTGCCTGGCACTTGCACATCTAAAATAACGTCGGAAAGTAACTCGTTCGGCTTATGAGTCACATCAAGTATGTGTGTTAATTTTGACAAAACTAGCTCTGCAGGTTGTCATGCAATTCTGTTACCTCTCAGAAATGATTATGAAATAAAAGTGAACTACGTGACGAGTGTGACGTTAGGAAAACATTAGGCAACATGGGGAGGTTCTGTATGGGACCAATCGACCCAAACGAGTACTGTGTGACGTGCTAACCGGCATATACTCACCGAGGCAGCGCGGCTAGCTCAGTCGGTAGAACATAAGGCTCTTAATCCCAGGGTCGTGGGTTCGAGCCCCACGTGGGGAGGAACGGAATTTTGTTCCTCTGCAGATGTAACTTACCGTTTTTCTGATTAACGTGATGTAATGGAAATAGCAACTTTAAACTTTGCCTACGTCTCCGTCAGTCGCAAGGAAACTGTATTTGAAGGTGAAGGTGATTTTGTAGACATGTGTGAAAGACATGTTCTGAAATGCAAGTGGTGTTATTTGGAGAGCACTTCCTTTACGTGTCAGATGTGTAGCCAAGCAGTAATGGGTCGCCATAGCTGCAAATATTAGACAGTAATATGAAGTGTTGTCAGCTGAAGTCTGATGATCCAGACGACCGTAAGGATGAAGTACGCAAAAGTACCGCTAGGCCGCGCCTCTTTAGCTCAGTGGCAGAGCACTGGTCTAGTAAACCAGGTGTCGTGAGTTCGATCCTCACAGGAGGAAGACGAATTTTGGATATCAGTTGCGCGTTGTGGCCTTATAGCAAACAGTATCTGGGATGACTAACAATTAGCGAGAGGCGTTTTATTAAGAATTACTCTCAGATGTGATTAAGGCGAATGGCGCAGATAAAGCATTTGCCAAAGCGGTACAGCATAAGGTGGGATGGGACAGTCTGAAATATATTTTATAGATGTATTTCTCACATATCTCAGAGCCTTCCGCGGTTGTCGTCGTCGTCGTCGTCGTCGTCGTCGTCGTCGTCGTCGCCACTTCTGCAGAAGTAGCAAATGGACATCGTAGCAAATGCGGCGAGGGACGCCCTGCCTTACATTTCCGAATGCACAAAGTGTGTGGTTTAGTTTCCCAGTCTATATTTGGTAGGTCTCGTAGCAGGTTGAATGTATCAAATGGGTGGGAAAGAGCAAGGGGCAGCGTCTGTGTAGAACGAAAACACAACTCCTCAGTGGTGTGAGCGTTTTGAGATGAGTCGTATATAAGTTCCACTTGTTTGTCAGTGACCGTGTGGCCTAATGGATAAGGCGTCGGACTTCGTATCCGAAGATTGCGTGTTTGATTCCTCTCTCGGTCGTGTTTTTCCAGATCTGAAAAAGAAACATACCGTTTTAGTGTAGCACTTGAGCAGTACGAAACCGTGTGAATGTTGCTGTTGACCATTTTCTGCTTGGAGATGCTCTTCAGCTTAAAACACGCACAACAAGACCGGTGTTAACTAGCGAATTGGTTTGCATATTGCCGTCGCCGCGTGTTTTTGACTGGCACTTGCACATCTAAAATAACGTCGGAAAGTAACTCGTTCGGCTTATGAGTCACATCAAGTATGTGTGTTAATTTTGACGAAACTAGCTCTGCAGGTTGTCATGCAATTCTGTTACCTCTCAGAAATGATTATGAAATAAAAGTGAACTACGTGACGAGTGTGACGTTAGGAAAACATTAGGCAACATGGGGTGGTTCTGTATGGGACCAATCAACCCAAACGAGTACTGTGTGACGTGCTAACTGGCATGTACTAACCGAGGCAGCGCGGCTAGCTCAGTCGGTAGAACATAAGGCTCTTAATCCCAGGGTCGTGGGTTCGAGCCCCACGTGGGGAGGAACGGAATTTTGTTCCTCTGCAGATGTAACTTACCGTTTTTCTGATTAACGTGATGTAATGGAAATAGCAACTTTAAACTTTGCCTACGTCTCCGTCAGTCGCTACGAAACTGTATTTGAAGGTGAAGGTGATTTTGTAGACATGTGTGAAAGACATGTTCTGAAATGCAAGTGGTGTTATTTGGAGAGCACTTCGTTTACGTGTCAGATGTGTAGCCAAGCAGTAATGGGTCGCCATAGCTGCAAATATTAGACGGTAATATGAAGTGTTGTCAGCTGAAGTCTGATGATCCAGACGACCGTAAGGATGAAGTACGCAAAAGTACCGCTAGGCCGCGCCTCTTTAGCTCAGTGGCAGAGCACTGGTCTAGTAAACCAGGGGTCTTGAGTTCGATCCTCACAGGAGGCAGACGAATTTTGGATATCAGTTGCGCGTCGTGGCCTTATAGCAAACAGTATCTCGGATGACTAACAATTAGCGAGAGGCGTTTTATTAAGAATTACTCTCAGATGTGATTAAGGCGAATGGCGCAGATAAAGCATTTGCCAAAGCGGTACAGCATAAGGTGGGATGGGACAGTCTGAAATATATTTTATAGATGTATTTCTCACATATCTCAGAGCCTTCCGCGGTTGTCGTCGTCGTCGTCGTCGTCGTCGTCGTCGTCGTCGTCGTCGTCGCCGCCGCCGCCACTTCTGCAGAAGTAGCAAATGGACATCGTAGCAAATGCGGCGAGGGACGCCCTGCCTTACATTTCCGAATGCACAAAGTGTGTGGTTTAGTTTCCCAGTCTATATTTGGTAGGTCTCGTAGCAGGTTGAATGTATCAAGTGGGTGGGAAAGAGCAAGGGGCAGCGTCTGTCTAGAACGAAAACACAACTCCTCAGTGGTGTGAGCGTTTTGAGATGAGTCGTATATAAGTTCCACTTGTTTGTCAGTGACCGTGTGGCCTAATGGATAAGGCGTCGGACTTCGTATCCGAAGATTGCGTGTTTGATTCCTCTCTCGGTCGTGTTTTTCCAGATCTGAAAAAGAAACATACCGTTTTAGTGTAGCACTTGAGCAGTACGAAACCGTGTGAATGTTGCTGTTGACCATTTTCTGCTTGGAGATGCTCTTCAGCTTAAAACACGCACAACAAGACCGGTGTTAACTAGCGAATTGGTTTGCATATTGCTGTCGCCGCGTGTTTTTGACTGGCACTTGCACATCTAAAATAACGTCGGAAAGTAACTCGTTCGGCTTATGAGTCACATCAAGTATGTGTGTTAATTTTGATGAAACTAGCTCTGCAGGTTGTCATGCAATTCTGTTACCTCTCAGAAATGATTATGAAATAAAAGTGAACTACGTGACGAGTGTGACGTTAGGAAAACATTAGGCAACATGGGGTGGTTCTGTATGGGACCAATCAACCCAAACGAGTACTGTGTGACGTGCTAACCGGCATATACTCACCGAGGCAGCGCGGCTAGCTCAGTCGGTAGAACATAAGGCTCTTAATCCCAGGGTCGTGGGTTCGAGCCCCATGTGGGGAGGAACGGAATTTTGTTCCTTTGCAGATGTAACTTACCGTTTTTCTGATTAACGTGATGTAATGGAAATAGCAACTTTAAACTTTGCCTACGTCTCCGTCAGTCGCAAGGAAACTGTATTTGAAGGTGAAGGTGATTTTGTAGACATGTGTGAAAGACATGTTCTGAAATGCAAGTGGTGTTATTTGGAGAGCACTTCCTTTACGTGTCAGATGTGTAGGCAAGCAGTAATGGGTCGCCATAGCTGCAAATATTAGACGGTAATATGAAGTGTTGTCAGCTGAAGTCTGATGATCCAGACGACCGTAAGGATGAAGTACGCAAAAGTACCGCTAGGCCGCGCCTCCTTAGCTCAGTGGTGGAGCACTGGTCTAGTAAACCAGGGGTCTTGAGTTCGATCCTCACAGGAGGCAGACGAATTTTGGATATCAGTTGCGGGTCGTGGCCTTATAGCAAACAGTATCTGGGATGACTAACAATTAGCGAGAGGCGTTTTATTAAGAATTACTCTCAGATGTGATTAAGGCGAATGGCGCAGATAAAGCATTTGCCAAAGCGGTACAGCATAAGGTGGGATGGGACAGTCTGAAATATATTTTTTAGATGTATTTCTCACATATCTCAGAGCCTTCCGCGGTTGTCGTCGTCGTCGTCGTCGTCGTCGTCGCCGCCGCCGCCACTTCTGCAGAAGTAGCAAATGGACATCGTAGCAAATGCGGCGAGGGACGCCCTGCCTTACATTTCCGAATGCACAAAGTGTGTGGTTTAGTTTCCCAGTCTATATTTGGTAGGTCTCGTAGCAGGTTGAATGTATCAAATGGGTGGGAAAGAGCAAGGGGCAGCGTCTGTGTAGAACGAAAACACAACTCCTCAGTGGTGTGAGCGTTTTGAGATGAGTCGTATATAAGTTCCACTTGTTTGTCAGTGACCGTGTGGCCTAATGGATAAGGCGTCGGACTTCGTATCCGAAGATTGCGTGTTTGATTCCTCTCTCGGTCGTGTTTTTCCAGATCTGAAAAAGAAACATACCGTTTTAGTGTAGCACTTGAGCAGTACGAAACCGTGTGAATGTTGCTGTTGACCATTTTCTGCTTGGAGATGCTCTTCAGCTTAAAACACGCACAACAAGACCGGTGTTAACTAGCGAATTGGTTTGCATATTGCTGTCGCCGCGTGTTTTTGACTGGCACTTGCACATCTAAAATAACGTCGGAAAGTAACTCGTTCGGCTTATGAGTCACATCAAGTATGTGTGTTAATTTTGACGAAACTAGCTCTGCAGGTTGTCATGCAATTCTGTTACCTCTCAGAAATGATTATGAAATAAAAGTGAACTACGTGACGAGTGTGACGTTAGGAAAACATTAGGCAACATGGGGTGGTTCTGTATGGGACCAATCAACCCAAACGAGTACTGTGTGACGTGCTAACCGGCATATACTCACCGAGGCAGCGCGGCTAGCTCAGTCGGTAGAACATAAGGCTCTTAATCCCAGGGTCGTGGGTTCGAGCCCCATGTGGGGAGGAACGGAATTTTGTTCCTTTGCAGATGTAACTTACCGTTTTTCTGATTAACGTGATGTAATGGAAATAGCAACTTTAAACTTTGCCTACGTCTCCGTCAGTCGCAAGGAAACTGTATTTGAAGGTGAAGGTGATTTTGTAGACATGTGTGAAAGACATGTTCTGAAATGCAAGTGGTGTTATTTGGAGAGCACTTCCTTTACGTGTCAGATGTGTAGCCAAGCAGTAATGGGTCGCCATAGCTGCAAATATTAGACGGTAATATGAAGTGTTGTCAGCTGAAGTCTGATGATCCAGACGACCGTAAGGATGAAGTACGCAAAAGTACCGCTAGGCCGCGCCTCCTTAGCTCAGTGGTGGAGCACTGGTCTAGTAAACCAGGGGTCTTGAGTTCGATCCTCACAGGAGGCAGACGAATTTTGGATATCAGTTGCGGGTCGTGGCCTTATAGCAAACAGTATCTGGGATGACTAACAATTAGCGAGAGGCGTTTTATTAAGAATTACTCTCAGATGTGATTAAGGCGAATGGCGCAGATAAAGCATTTGCCAAAGCGGTACAGCATAAGGTGGGATGGGACAGTCTGAAATATATTTTTTAGATGTATTTCTCACATATCTCAGAGCCTTCCGCGGTTGTCGTCGTCGTCGTCGTCGTCGTCGTCGTCGTCGTCGTCGTCGTCGTCGTCGTCGTCGCCGCCGCCGCCACTTCTGCAGAAGTAGCAAATGGACATCGTAGCAAATGCGGCGAGGGACGCCCTGCCTTACATTTCCGAATGCACAAAGTGTGTGGTTTAGTTTCCCAGTCTATATTTGGTAGGTCTCGTAGCAGGTTGAATGTATCAAATGGGTGGGAAAGAGCAAGGGGCAGCGTCTGTGTAGAACGAAAACACAACTCCTCAGTGGTGTGAGCGTTTTGAGATGAGTCGTATATAAGTTCCACTTGTTTGTCAGTGACCGTGTGGCCTAATGGATAAGGCGTCGGACTTCGTATCCGAAGATTGCGTGTTTGATTCCTCTCTCGGTCGTGTTTTTCCAGATCTGAAAAAGAAACATACCGTTTTAGTGTAGCACTTGAGCAGTACGAAACCGTGTGAATGTTGCTGTTGACCATTTTCTGCTTGGAGATGCTCTTCAGCTTAAAACACGCACAACAAGACCGGTGTTAACTAGCGAATTGGTTTGCATATTGCTGTCGCCGCGTGTTTTTGACTGGCACTTGCACATCTAAAATAACGTCGGAAAGTAACTCGTTCGGCTTATGAGTCACATCAAGTATGTGTGTTAATTTTGACGAAACTAGCTCTGCAGGTTGTCATGCAATTCTGTTACCTCTCAGAAATGATTATGAAATAAAAGTGAACTACGTGACGAGTGTGACGTTAGGAAAACATTAGGCAACATGGGGTGGTTCTGTATGGGACCAATCAACCCAAACGAGTACTGTGTGACGTGCTAACCGGCATATACTCACCGAGGCAGCGCGGCTAGCTCAGTCGGTAGAACATAAGGCTCTTAATCCCAGGGTCGTGGGTTCGAGCCCCACGTGGGGAGGAACGGAATTTTGTTCCTCTGCAGATGTAACTTACCGTTTTTCTGATTAACGTGATGTAATGGAAATAGCAACTTTAAACTTTGCCTACGTCTCCGTCAGTCGCAAGGAAACTGTATTTGAAGGTGAAGGTGATTTTGTAGACATGTGTGAAAGACATGTTCTGAAATGCAAGTGGTGTTATTTGGAGAGCACTTCCTTTACGTGTCAGATGTGTAGGCAAGCAGTAATGGGTCGCCATAGCTGCAAATATTAGACGGTAATATGAAGTGTTGTCAGCTGAAGTCTGATGATCCAGACGACCGTAAGGATGAAGTACGCAAAAGTACCGCTAGGCCGCGCCTCCTTAGCTCAGTGGCGGAGCACTGGTCTAGTAAACCAGGGGTCTTGAGTTCGATCCTCACAGGAGGCAGACGAATTTTGGATATCAGTTGTGCGTCGTGGCCTTATAGCAAACAGTATCTGGGATGACTAACAATTAGCGAGAGGCGTTTTATTAAGAATTACTCTCAGATGTGATTAAGGCGAATGGCGCAGATAAAGCATTTGCCAAAGCGGTACAGCATAAGGTGGGATGGGACAGTCTGAAATATATTTTATAGATGTATTTCTCACATATCTCAGAGCCTTCCGCGGTTGTCGTCGTCGTCGTCGCCACTTCTGCAGAAGTAGCAAATGGACATCGTAGCAAATGCGGCGAGGGACGCCCTGCCTTACATTTCCGAATGCACAAAGTGTGTGGTTTAGTTTCCCAGTCTATATTTGGTAGGTCTCGTAGTAGGTTGAATGTATCAAATGGGTGGGAAAGAGCAAGGGGCAGCGTCTGTCTAGAACGAAAACACAACTCCTCAGTGGTGTGAGCGTTTTGAGATGAGTCGTATATAAGTTCCACTTGTTTGTCAGTGACCGTGTGGCCTAATGGATAAGGCGTCGGACTTCGTATCCGAAGATTGCGTGTTTGATTCCTCTCTCGGTCGTGTTTTTCCAGATCTGAAAAAGAAACATACCGTTTTAGTGTAGCACTTGAGCAGTACGAAACCGTGTGAATGTTGCTGTTGACCATTTTCTGCTTGGAGATGCTCTTCAGCTTAAAACACGCACAACAAGACCGGTGTTAACTAGCGAATTGGTTTGCATATTGCTGTCGCCGCGTGTTTTTGACTGGCACTTGCACATCTAAAATAACGTCGGAAAGTAACTCGTTCGGCTTATGAGTCACATCAAGTATGTGTGTTAATTTTGACGAAACTAGCTCTGCAGGTTGTCATGCAATTCTGTTACCTCTCAGAAATGATTATGAAATAAAAGTGAACTACGTGACGAGTGTGACGTTAGGAAAACATTAGGCAACATGGGGTGGTTCTGTATGGGACCAATCAACCCAAACGAGTACTGTGTGACGTGCTAACCGGCATATACTCACCGAGGCAGCGCGGCTAGCTCAGTCGGTAGAACATAAGGCTCTTAATCCCAGGGTCGTGGGTTCGAGCCCCATGTGGGGAGGAACGGAATTTTGTTCCTTTGCAGATGTAACTTACCGTTTTTCTGATTAACGTGATGTAATGGAAATAGCAACTTTAAACTTTGCCTACGTCTCCGTCAGTCGCAAGGAAACTGTATTTGAAGGTGAAGGTGATTTTGTAGACATGTGTGAAAGACATGTTCTGAAATGCAAGTGGTGTTATTTGGAGAGCACTTCCTTTACGTGTCAGATGTGTAGGCAAGCAGTAATGGGTCGCCATAGCTGCAAATATTAGACGGTAATATGAAGTGTTGTCAGCTGAAGTCTGATGATCCAGACGACCGTAAGGATGAAGTACGCAAAAGTACCGCTAGGCCGCGCCTCCTTAGCTCAGTGGTGGAGCACTGGTCTAGTAAACCAGGGGTCTTGAGTTCGATCCTCACAGGAGGCAGACGAATTTTGGATATCAGTTGCGGGTCGTGGCCTTATAGCAAACAGTATCTGGGATGACTAACAATTAGCGAGAGGCGTTTTATTAAGAATTACTCTCAGATGTGATTAAGGCGAATGGCGCAGATAAAGCATTTGCCAAAGCGGTACAGCATAAGGTGGGATGGGACAGTCTGAAATATATTTTTTAGATGTATTTCTCACATATCTCAGAGCCTTCCGCGGTTGTCGTCGTCGTCGTCGTCGTCGTCGTCGTCGCCGTCGTCGCCGCCGCCGCCACTTCTGCAGAAGTAGCAAATGGACATCGTAGCAAATGCGGCGAGGGACGCCCTGCCTTACATTTCCGAATGCACAAAGTGTGTGGTTTAGTTTCCCAGTCTATATTTGGTAGGTCTCGTAGCAGGTTGAATGTATCAAATGGGTGGGAAAGAGCAAGGGGCAGCGTCTGTGTAGAACGAAAACACAACTCCTCAGTGGTGTGAGCGTTTTGAGATGAGTCGTATATAAGTTCCACTTGTTTGTCAGTGACCGTGTGGCCTAATGGATAAGGCGTCGGACTTCGTATCCGAAGATTGCGTGTTTGATTCCTCTCTCGGTCGTGTTTTTCCAGATCTGAAAAAGAAACATACCGTTTTAGTGTAGCACTTGAGCAGTACGAAACCGTGTGAATGTTGCTGTTGACCATTTTCTGCTTGGAGATGCTCTTCAGCTTAAAACACGCACAACAAGACTGGTGTTAACTAGCGAATTGGTTTGCATATTGCTGTCGCCGCGTGTTTTTGACTGGCACTTGCACATCTAAAATAACGTCGGAAAGTAACTCGTTCGGCTTATGAGTCACATCAAGTATGTGTGTTAATTTTGACGAAACTAGCTCTGCAGGTTGTCATGCAATTCTGTTACCTCTCAGAAATGATTATGAAATAAAAGTGAACTACGTGACGAGTGTGACGTTAGGAAAACATTAGGCAACATGGGGTGGTTCTGTATGGGACCAATCAACCCAAACGAGTACTGTGTGACGTGCTAACCGGCATATACTCACCGAGGCAGCGCGGCTAGCTCAGTCGGTAGAACATAAGGCTCTTAATCCCAGGGTCGTGGGTTCGAGCCCCACGTGGGGAGGAACGGAATTTTGTTCCTCTGCAGATGTAACTTACCGTTTTTCTGATTAACGTGATGTAATGGAAATAGCAACTTTAAACTTTGCCTACGTCTCCGTCAGTCGCAAGGAAACTGTATTTGAAGGTGAAGGTGATTTTGTAGACATGTGTGAAAGACATGTTCTGAAATGCAAGTGGTGTTATTTGGAGAGCACTTCCTTTACGTGTCAGATGTGTAGGCAAGCAGTAATGGGTCGCCATAGCTGCAAATATTAGACGGTAATATGAAGTGTTGTCAGCTGAAGTCTGATGATCCAGACGACCGTAAGGATGAAGTACGCAAAAGTACCGCTAGGCCGCGCCTCCTTAGCTCAGTGGCGGAGCACTGGTCTAGTAAACCAGGGGTCTTGAGTTCGATCCTCACAGGAGGCAGACGAATTTTGGATATCAGTTGTGCGTCGTGGCCTTATAGCAAACAGTATCTGGGATGACTAACAATTAGCGAGAGGCGTTTTATTAAGAATTACTCTCAGATGTGATTAAGGCGAATGGCGCAGATAAAGCATTTGCCAAAGCGGTACAGCATAAGGTGGGATGGGACAGTCTGAAATATATTTTATAGATGTATTTCTCACATATCTCAGAGCCTTCCGCGGTTGTCGTCGTCGTCGTCGCCACTTCTGCAGAAGTAGCAAATGGACATCGTAGCAAATGCGGCGAGGGACGCCCTGCCTTACATTTCCGAATGCACAAAGTGTGTGGTTTAGTTTCCCAGTCTATATTTGGTAGGTCTCGTAGCAGGTTGAATGTATCAAATGGGTGGGAAAGAGCAAGGGGCAGCGTCTGTCTAGAACGAAAACACAACTCCTCAGTGGTGTGAGCGTTTTGAGATGAGTCGTATATAAGTTCCACTTGTTTGTCAGTGACCGTGTGGCCTAATGGATAAGGCGTCGGACTTCGTATCCGAAGATTGCGTGTTTGATTCCTCTCTCGGTCGTGTTTTTCCAGATCTGAAAAAGAAACATACCGTTTTAGTGTAGCACTTGAGCAGTACGAAACCGTGTGAATGTTGCTGTTGACCATTTTCTGCTTGGAGATGCTCTTCAGCTTAAAACACGCACAACAAGACCGGTGTTAACTAGCGAATTGGTTTGCATATTGCTGTCGCCGCGTGTTTTTGACTGGCACTTGCACATCTAAAATAACGTCGGAAAGTAACTCGTTCGGCTTATGAGTCACATCAAGTATGTGTGTTAATTTTGATGAAACTAGCTCTGCAGGTTGTCATGCAATTCTGTTACCTCTCAGAAATGATTATGAAATAAAAGTGAACTACGTGACGAGTGTGACGTTAGGAAAACATTAGGCAACATGGGGTGGTTCTGTATGGGACCAATCAACCCAAACGAGTACTGTGTGACGTGCTAACCGGCATATACTCACCGAGGCAGCGCGGCTAGCTCAGTCGGTAGAACATAAGGCTCTTAATCCCAGGGTCGTGGGTTCGAGCCCCATGTGGGGAGGAACGGAATTTTGTTCCTTTGCAGATGTAACTTACCGTTTTTCTGATTAACGTGATGTAATGGAAATAGCAACTTTAAACTTTGCCTACGTCTCCGTCAGTCGCAAGGAAACTGTATTTGAAGGTGAAGGTGATTTTGTAGACATGTGTGAAAGACATGTTCTGAAATGCAAGTGGTGTTATTTGGAGAGCACTTCCTTTACGTGTCAGATGTGTAGGCAAGCAGTAATGGGTCGCCATAGCTGCAAATATTAGACGGTAATATGAAGTGTTGTCAGCTGAAGTCTGATGATCCAGACGACCGTAAGGATGAAGTACGCAAAAGTACCGCTAGGCCGCGCCTCCTTAGCTCAGTGGTGGAGCACTGGTCTAGTAAACCAGGGGTCTTGAGTTCGATCCTCACAGGAGGCAGACGAATTTTGGATATCAGTTGCGGGTCGTGGCCTTATAGCAAACAGTATCTGGGATGACTAACAATTAGCGAGAGGCGTTTTATTAAGAATTACTCTCAGATGTGATTAAGGCGAATGGCGCAGATAAAGCATTTGCCAAAGCGGTACAGCATAAGGTGGGATGGGACAGTCTGAAATATATTTTTTAGATGTATTTCTCACATATCTCAGAGCCTTCCGCGGTTGTCGTCGTCGTCGTCGTCGTCGTCGTCGTCGTCGCCGCCGCCGCCGCCACTTCTGCAGAAGTAGCAAATGGACATCGTAGCAAATGCGGCGAGGGACGCCCTGCCTTACATTTCCGAATGCACAAAGTGTGTGGTTTAGTTTCCCAGTCTATATTTGGTAGGTCTCGTAGCAGGTTGAATGTATCAAATGGGTGGGAAAGAGCAAGGGGCAGCGTCTGTCTAGAACGAAAACACAACTCCTCAGTGGTGTGAGCGTTTTGAGGTGAGTCGTATATAAGTTCCACTTGTTTGTCAGTGACCGTGTGGCCTAATGGATAAGGCGTCGGACTTCGTATCCGAAGATTGCGTGTTTGATTCCTCTCTCGGTCGTGTTTTTCCAGATCTGAAAAAGAAACATACCGTTTTAGTGTAGCACTTGAGCAGTACGAAACCGTGTGAATGTTGCTGTTGACCATTTTCTGCTTGGAGATGCTCTTCAGCTTAAAACACGCACAACAAGACCGGTGTTAACTAGCGAATTGGTTTGCATATTGCTGTCGCCGCGTGTTTTTGACTGGCACTTGCACATCTAAAATAACGTCGGAAAGTAACTCGTTCGGCTTATGAGTCACATCAAGTATGTGTGTTAATTTTGACGAAACTAGCTCTGCAGGTTGTCATGCAATTCTGTTACCTCTCAGAAATGATTATGAAATAAAAGTGAACTACGTGACGAGTGTGACGTTAGGAAAACATTAGGCAACATGGGGTGGTTCTGTATGGGACCAATCAACCCAAACGAGTACTGTGTGACGTGCTAACCGGCATATACTCACCGAGGCAGCGCGGCTAGCTCAGTCGGTAGAACATAAGGCTCTTAATCCCAGGGTCGTGGGTTCGAGCCCCACGTGGGGAGGAACGGAATTTTGTTCCTCTGCAGATGTAACTTACCGTTTTTCTGATTAACGTGATGTAATGGAAATAGCAACTTTAAACTTTGCCTACGTCTCCGTCAGTCGCAAGGAAACTGTATTTGAAGGTGAAGGTGATTTTGTAGACATGTGTGAAAGACATGTTCTGAAATGCAAGTGGTGTTATTTGGAGAGCACTTCCTTTACGTGTCAGATGTGTAGGCAAGCAGTAATGGGTCGCCATAGCTGCAAATATTAGACGGTAATATGAAGTGTTGTCAGCTGAAGTCTGATGATCCAGACGACCGTAAGGATGAAGTACGCAAAAGTACCGCTAGGCCGCGCCTCCTTAGCTCAGTGGCGGAGCACTGGTCTAGTAAACCAGGGGTCTTGAGTTCGATCCTCACAGGAGGCAGACGAATTTTGGATATCAGTTGTGCGTCGTGGCCTTATAGCAAACAGTATCTGGGATGACTAACAATTAGCGAGAGGCGTTTTATTAAGAATTACTCTCAGATGTGATTAAGGCGAATGGCGCAGATAAAGCATTTGCCAAAGCGGTACAGCATAAGGTGGGATGGGACAGTCTGAAATATATTTTATAGATGTATTTCTCACATATCTCAGAGCCTTCCGCGGTTGTCGTCGTCGTCGTCGCCACTTCTGCAGAAGTAGCAAATGGACATCGTAGCAAATGCGGCGAGGGACGCCCTGCCTTACATTTCCGAATGCACAAAGTGTGTGGTTTAGTTTCCCAGTCTATATTTGGTAGGTCTCGTAGCAGGTTGAATGTATCAAATGGGTGGGAAAGAGCAAGGGGCAGCGTCTGTCTAGAACGAAAACACAACTCCTCAGTGGTGTGAGCGTTTTGAGATGAGTCGTATATAAGTTCCACTTGTTTGTCAGTGACCGTGTGGCCTAATGGATAAGGCGTCGGACTTCGTATCCGAAGATTGCGTGTTTGATTCCTCTCTCGGTCGTGTTTTTCCAGATATGAAAAAGAAACATACCGTTTTAGTGTAGCACTTGAGCAGTACGAAACCGTGTGAATGTTGCTGTTGACCATTTTCTGCTTGGAGATGCTCTTCAGCTTAAAACACGCACAACAAGACCGGTGTTAACTAGCGAATTGGTTTGCATATTGCCGTCGCCGCGTGTTTTTGACTGGCACTTGCACATCTAAAATTACGTCGGAAAGTAACTCGTTCGGCTTATGAGTCACATCAAGTATGTGTGTTAATTTTGACGAAACTAGCTCTGCAGGTTGTCATGCAATTCTGTTACCTCTCAGAAATGATTATGAAATAAAAGTGAACTACGTGACGAGTGTGACGTTAGGAAAACATTAGGCAACATGGGGAGGTTCTGTATGGGACCAATCAACCCAAACGAGTACTGTGTGACGTGCTAACCGGCATATACTCACCGAGGCAGCGCGGCTAGCTCAGTCGGTAGAACATAAGGCTCTTAATCCCAGGGTCGTGGGTTCGAGCCCCACGTGGGGAGGAACGGAATTTTGTTCCTCTGCAGATGTAACTTACCGTTCTTCTGATTAACGTGATGTAATGGAAATAGCAACTTTAAACTTTGCCTACGTCTCCGTCAGTCGCTCGAAACTGTATTTGAAGGTGAAGGTGATTTTGTAGACATGTGTGAAAGACATGTTCTGAAATGCAAGTGGTGTTATTTGGAGAGCACTTCGTTTACGTGTCAGATGTGTAGCCAAGCAGTAATGGGTCGCCATAGCTGCAAATATTAGACGGTAATATGAAGTGTTGTCAGCTGAAGTCTGATGATCCAGACGACCGTAAGGATGAAGTACGCAAAAGTACCGCTAGGCCGCGCCTCTTTAGCTCAGTGGCAGAGCACTGGTCTCGTAACCCAGGGGTCGTGAGTTCGATCCTCACAGGAGGC